>NC_141879.1:453211935-453514965 GCF_056163025.1 Triticum urartu | reverse complement strand
ACATTATTGTTAGTCCTGTTTTGCCATGTAGTACAAAATAGTGTCTTGTTCGCTTCACTGTTGTAACTATATTTTTGCCCTAGTCATGTGTACTTATAGAAACATTTCAGGATGAAGTGACATCAACACAAAGATCTGCGAGCAGTGCGGCATGGCCATTACCGAATGATTATGTATTGGAATTGGAATGTGGTGATGTTCTCGAGCATCAACTAGAGGTGGCAAGACAACATGTACATGATTGCCAATGTATAATCAACAAGTTGAGACTGGACATGTAGGTATTAGATGCAGGAGTCAAAAAAATGAAACAAGACACTGAGGTAACCATGAAGGAATTGGAGATTTTGTAGACTGAAATTTGTGCTATCCGAATCCGGCCAATCCTATTTTCTGAAGAGATTATAGTTCAAATGGAGTTAAGTTGATGCGCGTCCATGATGTATGAGTTGTATTTTCCCAGTGTATGTAATTTGCTGTTTGTGTATGCTTTATTATCACCTGTGCCGAACCATAATGCCCAGTGGGTATAATCGGCTATAATTTCTTTATTGTATAGTGTAGGATTATTCTACCTTTCTATGCCTTGATCTCTTTGTTGTAATAGTGTAGGCTTTTTAGAGGTGATAGTATTGAGTAGGATAATTCTTTGAATATGCTATATCGTTCAAACGGGGGCCAATTCGCCCGACCATGGCCCTTCACGGGCCGTCGGATCAATGGGCCTTCTACGTCTCGTAGGATCCATGGGCCTTCTACGTCTCGTAGGATCCATGGGCCTTGTATGTCTCGTAGGATCCATGGGCCGCTGGCTCATTTATGGGTCTTGTGCGGGCCTTTAATGGGCCGTAGATGGGCCTTTAATGGAAATCGTACATTTTATGGGCTGACCATAACGGGCCGTTAATAGGCCGTATTTGGTGATGCTATGAAAATGGCCCAACAGACTAATGGTCCGCAAACGGGCCGACTGTAACGATGGGCTGAATTTGGCCCACAAACAAAAAATGACAGTAACAGGCCGTAAGTAACCGAATGCTGCAAATGAGCCCAAGAATAAATGGGCCCTCAGAAGGCCGAAAGTTAACTTGGGCTGGAAACGGCCCTACGGAATAACAGGCCGTTAATGGGTATAAAGTGATACACTGTTCATTACAGGCCAGTTTCACCACGAGCCGTTAATGGGTGTAAAGTAATACACTGTTCATTACGGGCCAGTTTCAGCAAAGGCCGCTATTGGGCCAAGAGTAACAAAGGGCCTCATATGGGCCGAAAGACGTCATGGGCTATACATGGGCCAGAAGTGAAAACGGGCTGGAATCATATTGGACGGCCCAGATGACGCTACTGGGCCTAATTTGGATAGGGCGTAACGGGCCTTGGGTTAGCGGGCTATAAATGGGGTATATGCGAACAGGCCATTAACAAGCTTTCCATGGGCCGGCCCGCCAGCTTTTGACCAAGTCAAATGGGCCGGCCTTTTCAAAGGAATGGGCCACTGTTGGGCCGTGCCACGTGTCGCCGTATCATAGGCGCCTTCTGTCCAGTGAGTGGATGACATGTGTCCCAACGATGAGCTGACACGTGTTTCCTCTAGCCAATGATGATTTTACACGTGTAAAATCCCCATTGGTCGGGGCTGTTAATGCGTTATCGGATCCAGAACCCGACCCGATAGTTTAACGGCGTTCTGTTACGGTGGATGCCATGTGTTAGTCCCCCTTGACGAAAGCACTTCTGTGACGCGCGATTTATTGTCATGGAAGTGGACACTTTCGTGATGATAATTTTGGTAATGTCATGAAACACTTGTACGACAGCACAGGTATGACTATCTTGATTCTATCATAAATTTGTCATGGATGTACATGCATGCCAAAAAAAGTGACCTACTGTGACAAACACGTATCATCACGGAAGTGTATTTTTTTGTAGTGTATTTTACTCCCACTTTCGGTTCATGGGAATACTGAAGTGCTTTTGTCGGAACCGAAACCATCCAGAGGCAAGCATCCTACAAGGTTATACTACAGAGGAGGTGGTTGAGTTTTGCAATGAATACATGAAACAAATACCTATAGGTTTGCCCCTCTCTCGCCACGAGGTAAGGCTGAAAGGTAAGCCGGTCCTTGCTGGCATGCAAATGGCTGCACCCAGAGAATTGGCAGAGAAAGCCCATTTGATGGTACTTCTTAACAACCCAGTTCTCATCGCTTATGCCGAAGAACACTTGGTGGAGATACGCCAAAGCTTCTTACCAATGGTGCTTTCATTAGAAGTGGAGATGAAGGAGCACACTAAGAGGTACGCCGAATGACCGAAGAATCGTTTGACACAAGGATCCATCTATGACATTGCTATGTGGCTGGCACAAAAGCCATCACCTACGGTGTTGACGAACCAAGCATATGACATAAATGGATACACGTTCTACACTGAGGAACATGATAATAAGACCTCGTATAAGAACAGCTCTGTTCAAATAGATTGCATGACTGTAAATGAAGCTGATAAAAGGGTATACTATGGAACCATCAAACAGGTTTGGGAGCTTGACTATGTGAAAGTTAAGGTGGCATTATTCAGGTGCACATGGATCCCTCTTAGTCAAGTAAGGATTGATGAGTACAGGAAGACATGTGTTAACAGGACAACGATGGCATAACACGCGGACCCGTTCATTCTTGCCAGCGATGCTACCCAGATTTTCTTTGTGGAAGACCCCTTCCATAAGAACGACCATTTAGCGATGCATGGAAAGAGAAGGGTACTGGGTGTCGACGATGTTGCCGATCAGGACAAGTACGATGAATTTGATGAGTTGCCAGCCAAGGGATCGCGCACCAGTCAACAGAGAAGCGTAAAATCATCAAAAACCCCAAGTTCATTCGGGGTCAACTTAATGACCCGAGTTCCCCCATGTTTATGGAAATTAAGCCGTAAGACTAGTCTTTATGCCTACCCTGCAACTTAATTCGTTCAATTTAGAACTGTCGCGTGTACTGAATTTGTGAGCTATGCTCGATTTGCTGTTGATGTAAGAACCGTTAATATGTTGACCTTGATATGCTGTCAGCTCAGGCAATGAATATGAACTGTTTTTTGTTATTATTATTATTATTATATCATAGAGGTAGCACACTTAATCGATCTCACTACAGTATGTGTGAACGAAAATATGCAATCTGGTTTGCGAATAGCACATGGTTCGTTGATGAAAGCCGTGTGCCGACCAAACCACGCCCACGATGTGATGTTACTCAGAAAGCACGACTCACATCGTGGGCGTGGTGGCGGGGTTTGGTCGGCACACGGCTTTCATCAACGAACCGTGTGCTATTCGCAAACCAGATTGCATATTTTCGTTCACACATACTGTAGTGAGATCGATTAAGTGTGCTACCTCTATGATATAATAATAATAATAATAACAAAAAACAGTTCATATTCATTGCCTGAGCTGACAGCATAGCAAGGTCAACATATTAACGGTTCTTACATCAACAGCAAATCGAGCATAGCTCACAAATTCAGTACACGCGACAGTTCTAAATTGAACGAATTAAGTTGCAGGGTAGGCATAAAGACTAGTCTTATGGCTTAATTTCCATAAACATGGGGGAACTCGGGTCATTAAGTTGACCCCGAATGAACTTGGGGTTTTTGATGATTTTACGCTTCTCTGTTGACTGGTGCGCGATCCCTTGGCTGGCAACTCATCAAATTCATCGTACTTGTCCTGATCGGCAACATCGTCGACACCCAGTACCCTTCTCTTTCCATGCATCGCTAAATGGTCGTTCTTATGGAAGGGGTCTTCCACAAAGAAAATCTGGGTAGCATCGCTGGCAAGAATGAACGGGTCTGCGTGTTATGCCATCGTTGTCCTGTTAACACATGTCTTCCTGTACTCATCAATCCTTACTTGACTAAGAGGGATCCATGCGCACCTGAATAATGCCACCTTAACTTTCACATAGTCAAGCTCCCAAATCTGTTTGATGGTTCCATAGTATACCCTTTTATCAGCTTCATTTACAGTCATGCAATCTATTTGAACAGAGCTGTTCTTATACGAGGTCTTATTATCATGTTCCTCAGTGTAGAACGTGTATCCATTTATGTCATATGCTTGGTTCGTCAACACCGTAGGTGATGGCTTTTGTGCCAGCCACATAGCAATGTCATAGATGGATCCTTGTGTCAAACGATTCTTCGGTCATTCGGCGTACTTCTTAGTGTGCTCCTTCATCTCCACTTCTAATGAAAGCACCATTGGTAAGAAGCTTTGGCGTATCTCCACCAAGTGTTCTTTGGCATAAGCGATGAGAACTGGGTTGTTAAGAAGTACCATCAAATGGGCTTTCTCTGCCAATTCTCTGGGTGCAGCCATTTGCATGCCAGCAAGGACCGGCTTACCTTTCAGCCTTACCTCGTGGCGAGAGAGGGGCAAACCTATAGGTATTTGTTTCATGTATTCATTGCAAAACTCAACCACCTCCTCTGTAGTATAACCTTGTAGGATGCTTGCCTCTGGATGGTTTTGGTTCCGACAAAAGCACTTCAGTATTCCCATGAACCGCTCGAAGGGATACATGTCGCAAAGAAACACAGGACCACAATACTTTATCTCGTCGACAAGGTGAAAAGTGAGATGGACCATGACATCAAAGAATGACGGTGGGAAAAACATCTCTAGGTTGGACAATATTCTTGCAATATCATCTTGCATATTATCCAACTCTTCAGGATCTACAACTTTCTGCCATATTTTATTGAATAAATCACAGAGGTCAATGTGTGTGTTTCTTATATCTTTGTCCATCAGATTCCTGATGGTCACTGAGAGGATTTGTGTCAACATTACGTGGCAATCATGTGACTTCATGTGTCCCAACTTCATTTTACCTGAGATCACATCCATGAGACTTCTGATGTTTGTGCAGTAGGAAGAGGGTGTCTTAACTGACAACAAGTAGGTGAAGAACTGTGTTGCTTCTTTTGTACTAAAATTGTAACTCTGGCGAGCTTTGATGAATTTGTCATCATCTTCTGCGTCACTCTTGCATTGTGATTGATCAAAAAGCATATCGAGCCGTGAACCGTCACCATCCTTTCTTTTACCTTTAATCTTGAGCAGAGTACCAACGATGCTTTCACATACGTTCTTCTCTACATGCATGACATCGATGCAGTGACGTACACGTAGAATCTCCCAGTATGGTAATTTCCAGAACACCGATTTCTTCTTAAACACTTGATCCTTGGGTGTTAGTTTCACCGTCAAAGGGTGGTTCTTGCCAAGCACAACATTAATTTTTTTAGCCATGTTGTGGACCACCTCCCTGTCATAAGGTCTTGGGGCCACACCTACCTCTGCCGTACCATCAAATTCAGCTTTCATCTTTCGGTATGGGTGATTCATCCGGAAGAACCTACGATGACGCAAATACACTATTTTGCGTGAGTTGGGATGTCTTCTGCTAGCTGTCCTCTCCATGCATGTGACACACCCTACATCTCCCCTTGTTTTATGCCCCGATGTGTTGCCTAGTGCCGGCATATCTTGAATGGTGTGCACCAGCATCGCATGTAGATCGAAAATCTCCTTTCTGTAAGCATCATAACATTTTACAGCAGGCGCATCTATCCACATTGTCAGCAGTTCTTCTACCAATAGCTGAAAGTAATGTCGATGTCATTTCCAGGTTGCTTCGGGACTTGGATAATCATTGACATCATAATGTATTTTTTCTTCATACACAACCAAGGAGCTAGGTTATATATGCACAGAAGCACCGGCCATGTGCTGTAATTGGTGCTCATATCGATAAAAGGATTTATCCTGTCAGTACACTCCCCGAGCCTTATACTTCTAGGATCCTTGGAAAAAAATTCAAACTTGTTGTCGATTAATTCCCACTGAGCCCCATCTTTCGGATGCCTCATAAACCTATCCGCAATTCGCTCATCATGATGCACCGCAACCTCTTTTCCTCTCTAGGGTTTGCAAACAAAAGCCTCAACCTTGGAATTAAAGGCAAGTACCAAACAATCTTGAACGGGATTCCTGTCTTGATGTCGTCGTCCAATTTGTACTTGTCCTTTTCTCTCCTGCACTTGTATCGTGCATGCTTGCATGTGGGACATGCACGAAAATCTTTGTACTCACCACTGTACAATATACAATCATTCACACAAGCGTGTATCTTCTGTACTTTAAGTTCCAAAGGGCAAACAATTTTCTTCGCTTCATTCGTGCTTCTGGGGAGCACATTATCTTCCGGAAGAATATCTTTGAAAATACCTAAGATCTCTATGAAGCCCTTGTTTGATAGACCGTTTGCTGCTTAAAATCTGAGAAGCGCCAGGGTGGCACTCAACCTGGAATATTACTTTTTGCAACCTGGATACAATTCTTTCTTGGAGTCCGCATCAATGGTTGGAAGATCCTTGTACCCAATCATATCCTTTTCTGGGCCCTCGAAATCTGCAATCATAGCAGAAAAATCTGGCATATCAAGATCGCCGTCATCTGCGTGGACGTCTTGGTTTTCCAATGGGCGTTTCGGCTTTCCGGTGTTCCATTGGTAGCTTGACGCCTCTGCCCCGATGTTAGATTCAACACCCATGTGACACTGATTGGGGTTTGGCATCTCACTGCCCTGGGTATCTTCATCCATGACCTCCTCTTCACCGTGTCTGCTCCAACGTGTATATCCATCCATGAATCCCATAGAGACTAAGTGCATCTGGACATCTGCAACTTCATGTGACTCTATATTGGCACAATCAGTACATGGACACAGGATGTAGTCCGCATCACCAATTCTCCTCTTTGTACTTTTAGCCAAATTCATGAACTCTATCACGCCACTGATAAAATCTGCGGTTTTCCAATTCTTCATCCATCGAGATCATTCCATCTGCAGCAAACAAATGGTAATTAAAAACAAAACAGCATTATTAATACACGGATTAACTACTGCTCAGAGATGGATGCATAAATCACAAGGTTTTATTTTAATAATTACTGAGGGCGCTCCATGTTGTTATCCAGACGTGCAATGACAAAAATTAATGGCCAGTCAATTTACATGCAGAGTACTAGTACAACACTACACTTAGGAATTGAATACCTTAATTAAACCACTCACGAAAAGAATACCTTAATTAATTAGCTGCACGGCGACCTCCACTCAGCAGACAGACAAGCGTGATGCGACGGCACGCCGAGACAGCAGGGTCGAGGAGCAAAGCTTAGTGTGGCTGCCGCATGAAGTTAGACCTCCACTATCCCGCCATCGACCATGATGGATGTGCTCGAATCACGCCGCCGCCGACCTCGATGGTTTAGCTCTCCTATCTCCCGCCGCAGACCGAGGATTGACCTCCTATGATGCCGCCACCGCCCACCGACTGAGGATTGACCTCTTCTCCGGTAGCCGCTGCCTAGGCCGCCGCCGCCATCTCTATATGCAGAGGGGCTATTTTTTTGACGAATATCCGCGGAGCAGCCGTTTACACGGTATCTCACCGAAACTCAATTATATGGACAGGGTAGTACATCGCATACGGTCATGTAATGGCAACCATGTCTAATCTACATTGTCTTCTCACACGGGTTGGTGTGGAAATCGTGTGTGACGTTGTAATACCCAACACAAACGACATGTACAAACAGTGTGTCGTATACAACATATATATAGTGCCATTAGTAGTTCCCGACTGTTAGCTTATCTCCACAGTTTCCCCATTTGCCCCAAATCCCTACATAGCCTCCAAATTCCCTCGCATGGTGCTGACATTGGGGGAATGCAGACGAGTGGTGCTAATGGTTTCGGTGCGGCTGCTCCTGCTCGTATCGCCACCGAGAACTTGCCTACGTCATTAGAAGGCGGGTGTACTACGGATCCGAATCGTCCTGTTAGGTTCCAATCTATCCTGATCTTTTTTCGCATGTCCAAAGTATAGATCCTTGCTGAATCTTTCTTGAAGGACCCCCACCCCCCCCCCCCCAGGAAAGAGATCTGCCGCCGGATCCGGAGCTTGACTCCAGACTCCCGCAACACGAGTTCGACTCCGAGTTTTGCGCCACCGAGAAGTAACAAAAGCTGAGTTGTGTGCACGGGCACACTCCCGCTCGATGTGTATGCACGGAGGGATTCGACATTGGCAGGTGGTTTCTCAATTGCCCCTTAGAGGTTAGTGCTAATTAAGTTCATCATTTTACTTTAGTTAATGCCACCGCTCATCCAGAATACTATTTAACATTGGCAGGGATATGAGGCTTGTGCCTTTGTTAACTGGCTGGATGAAGAATGGCATGGCAAGGCTCGGAGTGTTATCACCAAGCTCGCAGAAGATAACGTAAAGCTGAAGAAGAAACTGGCTGATCTGGAATGTACAATCAGTACGATGAAGCAAGAAAGAATCAATCACAGGCAACAGATGAAAGCAAGAGACAAGACAGAACTAGCATGTGTAGTTGTGGTTGTCACATTAGCCATGTTCTATGCGCTGATTGCAATGATGATTAGGGGTTTTGTTTGACAGCATTGCTAAAGCACATCTAGATGTGCTCTAAGTAATGCACATCTAGGTCCTATGCCATTGATGTTAGGCGAAGATTCGTGCAGATATTTTTCAGTGTCTTTTTTCTTTTCCTTTCTAGTTTGATTATTACTGGCTTTATCAATAAGAAGAGCTCAATGTATTGCTTGCCAAGTATCCTACTCCATTCGTACCGGTACCGATGCATAATCCCAAAACTCGTTCCTTGTTTCTGTCCTGAAAAAGGAAACCAACCAAGTAGCCAATAGGAGCCCTGCGCAACCCCGGGAATTTGGAGCGACTAGGTACAAATAATTGCGGTTGATTATATCAGCGGTTAGATAAAACGTCAACCCCCGCTTCAATCCCCGCTTCAATTGGCAGTTCCTCTTCTCTGCATACCCCGCTTAAGTGTCCACCATCTTCATCGTCCCCGGTAGGCCGCGCTACACACTGGCACACACTCTGCAGCCATGTCGAGCGATAGCGAGGACGTCAGTTCGGCCAGCAGTCTTGCGCCCGATGATAGGTCAACACCGGAATCATCCCGCTCGTCTTCCATGAGTCCGGCGTCGAGCCCAGACCTCGATTATATCCGGTTCATGGAAGGGACACCGCCTCCGGAGTCGTCAGACGACAACCAAACGGACGAGGAGCCGTTAGAGGACGAAGAAGAGTACGATGATGACGATGAGGAGGAATGGTCGAACGAGGAGGGGGAGGACGACGACAGCAATGACGATGACGACGACGGCGGTGATGAAAAGCCAACAGTCAGCGGCAAGAAGCATCCTCACCAAGATGATGTCGCAGGGCCATCCAACAAGAACAACAGGAAGAAGAAGGACTAAATTAAGCAGACTGTATATATCTCTGTTTATCCTGCCAATCTCATCGCAGACGGTTAGTAATATATATCCGATAGAGATCTTCTACGTTATCGCCAACAGGTTGGTTTGTTGAACTGTGTGCCCTGACGAGCACACAATTTACAAAAAAAGACCGTATGGGCTGTCTATAATGATTGCACACAATTCTAATTACCAACCTGTTTGCCGGGTATCACACACATCTTGTTACGCCGAATCGTTTGTGTTCACCTCACTCATCGCAAATGGTTCATCGGAGTGAACTGTATGCCGTATATCGCACACACCTTGATCTGGCTGCTCATTTCTGTTGTTCTGTCTCATCACATATAATTCGTACAGATCAACCGTATGCCCCTCATTGCACACACAACTATAATCTGAACCGTGTTTGATGTATCATTCATCGCAAACGTTTTGCATCATTTCTGACGGTTTTCATACAGCACAATTTGTGATTATTGCATCGCACATAGTTTCTCAAAGGGTCTCTGATCGTAGTGTCTTTTTTGTAGTAGTGAAGGTTGTGGATTCCCATCAGCACCAATGGCAAAGTTGAGTGTAGAAATCGTAACCCTAACGTATCACTTACTCGCCGTAAGACTCCTGCAACATGAGATGTTGCAGCCACGTAGGTCAATACATTGAATGTACTGGCAAATTCACACCATAGGATAAAAATGAGAATGGCTATCCCTATATGCATATTTGGCTGGTGGAGGCTCTAAGTTTAATTTTTGCATAAAGCTAAATTTTTCCTACAACAAAGTAATAAATTTTATTAAACTAGAAAGTTTGTTGAAATATTGAGAAGGTAACCTCAACTCAATCCCAAAATTAAAAGTTAAATAACCCAACAAGTTAATTAAGTAAAATGACAAGATCAAATCAATAATCCAAGTACCAGATACTCAAGATGTCCATAACTAGGGACATGGCTAACCATGATTAGTTTGTACACTCTGCATAGGTTTGCGCACTTTTCCCCACAAGACTCGATCTCCTCCGTTGTATTTCTCGCACTGCATGGTGTTTGAGAAACGGATGACCGAGACACAGTCTTTCCGAAGAGATCCCCTTAACCGATAGATAGGCCGAGACACCTACATTCCCCTACATCTGCTAGCCCGTCATGGAAAGGATTCCCACAACTTACTCAACTATGCCAGAGCCCATAATGGCTTGTGGCTGCACACAAAAGTTTCAGGCATGAATAATTTTATTATCCCCTTGAGCTTGGGTGGCATTCCAATAGGATGATCACACGGATACCCCGGGATCTCCTTGGACAACACTGGATTTCCAAGGTGCCCGGGCAAGCCATTGGTATCCCCAGGGTGCCCCAACCAATCCACCCAGATGTGTATGTCGGATCACGGGTTCTGGCAAAACCCTCAAGGTTCGAACACTGGGTTGTGCGCGAAGGTTTTCTCCCTATCGGTCCACGCCCTAGCTCGCTAAGATCTCACGGATGAACTCGACGAACTCGCAACACAGACACAAGATTTATACTGGTTTGGGCCACCGTTGTGGTGTAATACCCTACTCCAGTGTGGTGGTGGTGGATTGCCTCTTGGGCTGATGATGAACCATACAATGGAAGGACAACCTCGTGAGGTTGAGGTGTTCCTGTGCTTGGCGAACTTGTGCGGGTGAGATGTCTCTGAATCAGTCCTTCTTCTCCACTTATGGTGGTGGCTAGTCCTACTTATATAGGCCCTGGTCCTCTCCCCAAATATTGAGCGAGAAGGGAGCCAACAACGGCCAATTCGAAAGGGGACAGCTAGTACAAGCTATCCTGACAAAAGGTGGTCTTCGCCTGCCAAAGGTTCTGGTGATGACGCTGTAACATCCCAAATTTTCAATTTGGAATGTTATGCATAGATCATTCATGCATATCATATTTTATTGCATAGATCCTCAAAATCCTAAGCAACTCAAGGACCCTCAGAGAGAGTTGGGGATTTCCCTATTTTCATATTTGAGTTTTATCAAATATTGAAACGAGGATTGTTGGTTTTAATCATTTTTCCCTCTGAAAATATTTCATATTAAAATATATGAGAGGAGATAATATGACTTCTCCAAAGTAATTGAAATATTGGAGGAAAAATATTAAAATCAAATATTGGATTTTATTTGGAGTTTATTGCTATTTTATTTGAAATAGAAAACTTGCACGTTTTTCAAAGTTGCATTTTAGGGCCAAGAAAATGGTCAAATTGTTTTAAATATTTTTTTTAGATGGTGAAAATTTGTTTTGGCATTTTTAGATTTTTATTTTATTTTCTAGGATTTATTTAAGTTTTGGCGAAATTATTTAAAAAAGTCTCCAGTGCCCGACTGGGCCGAAGCCCAGCCGAGCCGGCCCAACCGCCCCGCGCCTCGTCTCCTTCCAAGAGACCGCGAGTGCCGCCGCCCGACGCCGAGTCCTGCCGGGACTCTTTCCCCGCGCCGCCTTGCCCCCTCCCCCAAGCTAGCCCCCTCCCTCCTATATATACGCCGCCCCGCCCCCGACTCCACCACCGCCGAACGCCGCCGCCCGCCGAACGCCACCGCCTAGCGCCGCGCCACCGCCGTCGTCGTCGCCCCGCCGCCCAGCGTCGCGCCGCCGCCTGCCGCCCCGCGCCACCCGCCGCCGCAGCCGAACCTCGCCGGAGCCACCCCGCCTCGCCGGACCTTGCCGGAGGTACAAGCCGTCATTCGGTTTTATTTTTAAACCGATCCAGTTTTTTTAGAAAACCCTAGGTTCGCTTTTTTAGAATAGATCGGTTTTATTTTTTTCCGGTTTAGTTTATTTAGAGGATGTTCGTCCGTATGTTCGTTTTAACGAATGGTGTCCACTCTTTAGCCATAGACAGCGAACGTTCGTTCGTTAGCCTGTTCATCAGTTTTTCTTTTTCTCGGATTTTCTGTGATTATTTTCGATCACAATTTCTGATCCGATTTTTGTTTTAGTTCATCTTTTCGCTCGTTTATCGGAATCAGACGTGCGTGGGGTGTGCCAGCCTGCCGCTGGTTGCTCCGCTCAGGTTTTTCGACTTGGCAGGGACGGACCCATGCACCAGCGTCATGCCGACATGAGGAGGCCCCGTGGGAGGCGACGATTGAGCAGGTAGTAACCATAGGTAGATTAAACATGAGAGTAGCAGGCTTAAATAAGTTCATGGGAGATACGTGCCACTGGGTCAGGCCCAAGCGGCTTGGGGATGATGCAACCCGAGGGGCGCTCCCAACAAGGTAGGCTAAAGACATAAAAAAGGGATACATGCCATAGGGAAGGACCCACACGGCCTGGGAATGATGTAGCACGAGGGGTGCTCCCAGCTACATGAGCTTGAAAAAATGTCACCTGGTTATGTTGATGAAGGAGAGTTGGGGGCATCTGAAGGTGCGCAGCGAAGGGGTTGCTCCTCACGAGCCAATGGGGCCCTAAGCCTCAGGAGGCTCTAGGGGCTCAGGTGGTTCCTTGAGGGACGTCTCCATATCAATCAGGACGGCGTGGTGCCTGGCCTCCTGAGCCACTAGGACGCACCGCAAATTGCGTTGGTAGGCGGACGACCCACTCGGCAGGCCGAAGGGCATGCGAATGTAGCTGTGCGGTGGGCCCTCGCAGCATCCTACGCGCGAAGACCAGAAAAGTTCCCGAGAGGCGGCCCTGTTGAGCCATGGAACATCGATGCTGACGCGTAGCCCGACATCCTCGCCTGCATGGGAAGCTGCGCCTCGTGAGTGGCGGTCGCCGCGCATGGCCCTTGCTTCTTGCAATTCCTGGGTGGTCTTGGTGATGAACTCCTGAACGGTGGGTGATCCTTGCTGTCGGTGTCAAAACCGGCGGATCTCGGGTAGGGGGTCCCGAACTGTGCGTCTAAGGCGGATGGTAACAGGAGGCAGGGGACATGATGTTTTACCCGGGTTCGGGCCCTCTTGATGGAGGTAAAACCCTACGTCCTGCTTTATTTATTCTTGATGATATGGGTATTACAAGAGTTGATCTACCACGAGATCGGAGAGGCTAAACCCTAGAAGCTAGCCTATGGTATGATTGTATGTTGTCCTATGGACTAAAACCCTCCGGTTTATATAGACACCGGAGGGGGCTAGGGTTACACAAGGTCAGTTACAAAGAAGGAGATATCAATATCCGTACTGCCTAGCTTGCCTTCCACGCCAAGTAGAGTCCCATCCGGACACGAGACGAAGTCTTCAATATTGTATCTTCATAGTCCAACAGTCCGGCCAAAGGATATAATCCGTCTGTCCGGATACCCCCTAATCCAGGACTCCTTCAGTAGCCCCCGAACCAGGCTTCAATGATGATGAGTCCGGCGCAGTGTTGTCTTCGGCATTGCAAGGCGGGTTCTTCTCCATATTTTGAACGTTTGTAAAGCAGTGTCTGGTCCCATAAATGTTTGGACCTCTTGGCTTCTCTGCCCAATAAGGGCTATCTCCCATGCGTTGAATGAATACGAGGCGCCAGGGAATTTTTACATTCGCCCCCTAGCCAGATAAATAAATTGTCTATTAAAAGGACGGGGATCCTCAGATCTGATCCATACCATTCTCCCCCAGCGAGAATCCATCAGAGCGCGCTTCGGAAAGATCCATTCCAGCATGGCCGACCTCCGCAGCTCCTCCTCCCGCCCCCGTAGCCCTAAGCCCGGTGATTGGGAGAGGTGTTCAGTCCCACACAGTCGATTAGTCGAACTGCAGACTAAGGGATTTCTCCCTCCGGCATACATGGTGCCCGTCCGAGCCGGGCTCGCCACCTATAATGGCGGGGAGCAAGCGGAGAGCTTCCCTAGCCCCTCTATAGGGGAGCGGGTATGCCTTGTCCCCTATCTATTGAGGGGACTCGGATTTCTGATTCATCCGTTCCTCCGCGGGCTCCTGGAGTTTTACAGCCTCCAATTACACAATTTCACCCCTGCCTCCATTCTACATATCGCCGGCTATGTTGCTCTCTGCGAGTTGTTCCTGGGCTGCGAGGCTCACTTCAAACTGTGGAAAAGGCTATTTTGCATCGTCCCTCGCACATAGAGGGGGTCACTTTATCAAGTGGGCGGAGCTGAAATATGGCGCATCGCCGAAACCGGATACCTGTCCGGTACTCCGAAGAAGACATCCGAAGACTGGCCTTCGGAATGGTTTTATATGGAGGACGTCCCCCTTCCGGACCCTGTTCGGCGGGGCCTTCCTGAGTTCAGCAATGCCCCTTTGAAGAAACGCCAAAGTTGGCGCCCACGGAGCCCCCAGGTAGAAGACAATGGAGAAGTCCTCTACCTGATGAACCGGATTAAAGCACTGGCTTAATCAGGATTGACAGTAATCGAAGTTATGTCGATTTGCATAATGCAGGGAGTGCAACCACTTCAATATCATGGGCACCGCTTGAGGTGTTTTAACGGGGCGGATGATGCCACCCGCTATGGGCGTAAGGATCTGGACAATGTTGTCCCTTTAGTAAAAAAAATGTCCGAATTGTTCAAGGGAGAGGAAGAGGAGTTCATCCACATCAAGCCACGGGATGGATTCTCCATGTACAATCCTCCAAGATGGGTAAGTTATATCTCCTTACTCCCATTTTTCCCGCATTCTTTGTCGTAAATATTCACCTTGCCACTTTGCGGCAGGAACTGCGAAAAGCCATAAAGGAGGTTAGCAGCCCTTCTCCACAACCCGAGGACCCTGACCGGCCCTCGACTCTGGACTCAAAGAAGATCCGGTTATATTCGTGGAGCTGATAGACCGGCAATTCTATCAGTTAAGCTGCGATGATGCCATGGTGGCCATTACAGCCGACTATCCCAGACTGCTTCCCGCATCGCACGTAGGAAAACCAAAAAATCCCAACTCCAAAAACTAGGATCCCCTATTAGACACTTCACCTACCATATGCATATGGCATTTTTACAGGGAAGGCATTCGGGACGCCCTGCCGAACCCGCGGCAACTTGCCAACAAGAGGCAGCGAGGCTGGGCAGGCCGAAAAGGAAGGCGGTCAGGACGGAGACGCCGGCGCAAAGGTATAATAGAAACCCCGCTCCATGGTTGTCATCTTTCTCGAAATGTAACAACGCCCGTGTTTCTTTAACAGAAAAACGCTTGCCGGAATATGTCCGGCGATCTTGCTAATCACGCTTCCACCAGTCGGGCGCCAGGACCGGACATAGAGGCGGAAGCCGATATGGGGCGGGCACCGGATAATCCCCCGACAGAGGACGCAGATAGATTAACCGCTACAAACTCGGAAGTGGAAAGCGCCATGAATCATAGGCGCTGCCGGGCCGTACTCCGTGATGCTTGTTTCTCACCAGAGGCATTTGATGCCTTCAATTCTGGAGAGGCGTACCTCCGTGCTGCTCAAGATGGTCTAGCCAGAGCCACGGATCGGTATGTAAAGGATGTACGGGTAAGTAAATCTAACGATTTATATGTATCAGTAGCCCCTGAGACTTGAAATAGTTAGCAGAACTGATTTAAGGATCATCTTTATTCTGCAGGTTCTTACAGAGAAGAATACTAGGCTATCACAGGAGCTGGAGGAATGCAAGACCCAACTGCGGGCCGCTGTTGCCGCATTGAAGGAACTGAAAAAGTCTCCCGCTGGCAACATTTACTTTAAACAATGATGGTTACCATATAGTGTGCGGCGTGGCTGCAGATCTAACAATAGATGTTGCAGATGAATCCAGAGAAAATCCGGAGGACCAGCATGTCGTGCGACAGCTAGAGGCTGGCAAACGCGTGCTGACTGAGGTTAGGTGGGAGAAAAACAATCTCCAAGTTGCCAATATCAAGCTGAGCGTGGAACTAGAAGACGTTCGAGCCCAGCTTGCAGACTCCGAGAAGGAGAATAAGCGGCTTCGGCGTGGCATTTTCAGTAAGTGCTTAAACGAATCCTTTTGAAGGAGTTCGGCGAAGAAGCCGACTAACAACATTATGTCTGTAGGTATGCTGACGGGTCATCCCGCGGAGGAAATGCCCGGGTCTGCGGGTGATCTTCTATCCGAGCTCTCACATTTGCACGAGCAAGTTCGGCAGGTGATGCAAGGCGTTGCCCATGCCTTGTGGCCATCCGTCTCCCTGCTAGAAGGCGTTGCAGAGCTTACAGAGAAGCTCAAGGGAGCACGGCGGCGCTTCCGATTATGGAAGATATCGGCCTGCCGTCAAGGTGCCAGAGAAGCCTGGGCCATGGTGAAGACGCGGTATACCAAGGCTGACCCAAATCACATGGCCGAGGTCAGACCTGTGGGGCCCGACGGAAGAGAGATCCCCGTTAGCTTAGTTTATGGGCAAGTAGAATTAGCTGCAAAGTATTCCCAATAGGATTGTGGGCTAGACCGCCTGTTGGATGGTATAGAAGAAGAATTTAGTCAGTCTGCATGACTATGTAATTGAAGTGACATGTATAATGCCTTCTAGCCGGATTGTAGATCATTTGTGATGGCGAACCTTTTCGCTTCAACCTCTGGACCCAATAGTCCGGAGTGTATCCGAATACCCTCTTAGTTATATAAGAACCGGGGTATGCGTGGACACCAGGCGTAGGGGTCATTAGTGCTTGAACAGACAAGTGCCCAACTAGTTATGTTATATTACATGGGTAGTAAGAAACATCTTACAAGGAGAATAGTTCCGTTAAGGGTTCCTTTCCCTGGGTACGCATGCCCTAAAGTGCATGTCCGGACTGCGATGGGAAACGCAGGAAAAAACATCTGGGGGCACATATGGAAAATAAATAAAAATCATATTTTGTTCACAGACCGAATATTCCCTTAAGAACGCTAGCTTTCGGCTTCACCCAGTCTGAGGTACACATCCTGCTGACCCGGCAGTAACAATCGCAGAGGTGCTCCCCTTATGCCCTAGCCGAATTAACGGGAATGTAGGGCATAAATACAAGAGTCAGGCAACCCAGCTTGGCCAAAACTTAAGTCATATCGATGCATATAATGGCGAAAAAAGGAACATGCGGAAGTATAACACATGTGCGGGGCATGAGACCCAGATAAATAATTAAGCTTCTGTGAAAGAAGCCCCCAGGTATGGTGAGCGCGGCTAGCGCATCTATAATGTGCAAGCGAGGCACAAGTTGGCCCTTGAAGGCCTAGAGAAAGAATAAAATAAAGGAAGAAAGAAAAACAAGACAGATAATGTATATGCGAAAAATGGACAGAGGAAGGGGACGAACAGAGAGTCCGGCGCTAGGCGTAGAATCTTCAGAGCCTGGCCGCGTTCGATGGGTTCGGCTTGAGTCGATTAGTCGATGCATCCCGCAGTCGGTACGCTTCACCGGTCAGAACTTGGTCAATAATGAACGGACCTTCCCATTTGGGCTCAAGCTTGTTCTTTTTCTTATCGGGCAGGCGTAGAACTAGTTTGCCAATGTTATAAGTTTTGGCCCGTACTTCTCTCCTTTGGTATCTGCAAGCCTGTTGCTGATAAAATGCAGAACGGGCTTTTGCTACGTCGCGCTCCTCCTCCAGGGTGTCCAGACTGTCCTGCCAATCGATCTCGGCTTCTCTTTCTTCGTACATGCGCACTCGAGGTGAGTCATGAATTATGTCACAGGGCAAGACTGCCTCTGCGCCGTACACCATAAAGAAGGGTGTATATCCGGTACTACGATTCGGCGTGGTCCGCAGCCCCCAGAGTACGGAGTCGAGCTCCTCTACCCAGTGCGTGTTAGACTCCATTAAGGAACGCACTAATATGGGTTTAATGCCGCTCATTATAAGACCGTTTGCTCGCTCAACTTGCCCGTTTGTTTGTGGGTTATAGACTGAAGCGTAATCGAGCTTGATGCCCATTTTGCTGCACCAGAGTTTTACCTCATCGGCCGTTAAGTTCATGTCAATGATGATGCTGTGGGGGACGCCATAACGGGGTACAACCCCGGATATGAAGTCTATCACCGGTCCGGATTCGACTGTTTTAACAGGTTTGGCCTCTATCCATTTGGTGAATTTATCCACCATGACCAGTAAGTATTTTTTCTTGTGGGTTCCCCCTTTAAGGGGTCCAACCATGTCAAGCCCCCAGACCGCGAAGGGCCACGTAATGGGGATTGTTTGGAGGGCGGTGGGTGGCATGTGGCTTTGTTTTGCAAAGAGCTGGCAGCCGGCGCAATGTTGGACCAAGCCATGTGCATCTGCCCGGGACATTGGTCAATAGAATCCTGTACGGAAGGCCTTGCTTACAAGAGCCCGGGCTGCGGCGTGGTGACCGCCGAGTCCGGCGTGAATTTCTGCCAAAAGGTTCCGCCCTTCCTCTTCGGAGATGCACCATTGAAGGACTCCGGTAGTGCTTTTTTTATACAGTTCTCCCTCATGGACCCTGTAGGCCTTAGATCGCCGCACTATGCAGTGTGCCTCATTTTGGTCCTCCGGAAGTTCCTGCCTAGTTAAGTAGGCAAGGAATGGTTCTGTCCATGAGGCTATGATGGCCATTATTACGTGGGCTGAAAGGCGTTGTTTCGGTGGCGGAGCCTCCGATTATGTCAGAGTGCTCGGTATCGAGTGTTGTGGCCAGGTCCGGACTAATATTGCCGGTGTCCCCCTCCCATACCACGGATGGCTTAAACAACCTCTCTAAGAAGATATTGGGGGGACCGCATCGCGTTTTGCGCCGATGCGGGCGAGGATATCCGCCGCCTGATTGTTTTCCCGAGCCACACGGTGAAATTCGAGCCCCTCGAACCGAGATGACATCTTTAGGACGGCGTTACGATAGGCCGCCATCTTCGGATCCTTGGCATCAAAGTCTCCCTTTATTTGGGATATTGCAAGGTTCGAATCCACATGCACCTCCAGGCGCTGAATGCCCATGGAAACTTCCATCCGAAGACCATGTAACAGGGCTTCGTATTCGGCTGCATTGTTGGAGTCTGTATGCAGTATCTGTAGTACGTATTGAACTGTATCTCCGGTTGGGGACATCAGGACGACGCCAGCCCCCAGTCCATCCAACATTTTGGAGCCATCGAAGTGCATAATCCAATTGGAGTATGCGCCGTACTCTTTAGGGAGTTCAGCTTCCGTCCATTCGGCCAATACTTGCGATTTAATGGCTCGCCGAGGTTTGTATGTTATGTCGAACGGGAGGAGCTCAATGACCCATTTGGCAATCCGGCCCGTGGCATCACGGTTGTTAATAATATCATTGAGTGGCACCTCCGAGGCTACTGTAATCGAACACTCTTGAAAGTAGTGTCGCGGTTTCCGGGATGCCATGAATACCGCATAGGCTATCTTTTGATAATGTGGGTACCGTGAATTGCATGGAGTGAGGACAGTGGATACATAATATACCGGCTTTTAAAGAGGGAATTTATGTCCGTCCGCTTCTCGTTCGACGACGAGTACTGCGCTTACAACCTGATGGGTTGCCGCAATGTATAATAGCATTGGTTCGCCGATGCTTGGCGCGGCCAGGATTCGTTTGGTTGCCAGTATGGCTTTCATTTCTTCCAATTCGGCTGTGGCAGTGTCCATCCACTCGAAGTGTTCGGTGCGTCGATGGAGGCGATAAAGGGGTAATGCATTTTTTCTCCTAAGCGGGAGATAAAGCGGCTTAGAGCCGCCACGCATCCAGTTAACTTCTGGATTTGTTTGAGGTCTGTTGGGGTAGCCAACTGTGACAAAGCTCGGATTTTGGCCGGATTAGCTTCAATACCTCTATTGGAGACAATGAAACCCAGGAGCTTTCCGGCTGGTACACCGAAAACGCATTTTTCTGGATTGAGCTTGATGTCGTATGTTTGGAGGTTGTCGAATGTGAGACTCAAGTCATCTATCAAAGAGTCGACGTGTTTGGTTTTGACGACCACATCGTCTACGTATGCCTCTACTGTTTTGCCGATTTGTTTCTCCAGACATGTCTGAATCATGCGCTGATATGTTGCGCCGGCGTTTTTGAGCCCAAAAGGTATTGTGTTGAAACGGAAGGGACCGTATGGTGTGATGAATGCCATTGCAGCTTGGTCGGACTCCGCCATCTTGATTTGGTGGTAACCGGAGTATGCGAGGAAACACAATGACTCGTGTCCTGCGGTAGCATCAATAATTTGATCGATGCGGGGGAGGGGGAAGGGATCCTTTGGGCAAGCTTTATTGAGGTCCTTGAAATCGACACAAAGGTGCTAGGATTTATCCTTCTTTGGTACCATCACCAAGTTTGCTAGCCAGTCCAGGTGTTTTATTTCTCTAATGAATCCGGCCTCCAATAACTTGGCTAGTTCCTCTCCCATGGCCTGTCTCTTAGGTTCAGAGAAACGCCGAAGAGCTTGCTTGACCGGCTTGAATCCCTTTAGGATATTGAGGTTATGCTCGGCCAGCCTGCGTGGGATTCCTGGCATGTCTGAGGGATGCCAGGCGAATATGTCCCAATTCTTGCGCAGGAACTCTCGTAGTGCGGCGTCCACGGCGGGGTTTAACTGTGCCCCGATGGAGGCTGTTTTTGTAGGGTCCCTTGGGTGGACTTGGAATTTGACAATTTCATCCGCTGGTTCAAAAGAGGTGGACTTGGATCTCTTATTGAGTATCACGTCGTCCCTGTCCACTGTGGACCGTAGCGTGGATAATTCCTCGGCCGAGAGGGCTTCGGATAATGCCTCGAGGGCCAGTGCGGCTGTTTTGTTTTCGGCGCGGAGTGCTGTGTCCGGATCACTAGTGAGGCTGATGATTCCGTTGGGGCCGGGCATTTTGAGCTTCATGTACCCATAATGGGGTACAACTTGGAAGATCATGAACGCCTCACGTCCTAAAAGGGTGTGGTATCCACTGCTGAACGGGGCCACTTGAAATGTAATTTCTTCAGACCTATAGTTCTCTGGCGTACCGAATACCACATCTAGTGTGATTTTCCCAGCGCATCATGCCTCCCGACTGGGTATGATTCCCCTGAAGGTTGTGCTACTTTGCTCAATACGGTTCCAGTCTATTTCCATTTTTTGAAGAGTTTCCTCATAGATGAGGTTTAATCTGCTACCGCCGTCCATGAGTACTTTGGTGAGTCGAAAGCCGTCCACAATTGGACTGAGGACCAGTGCGGTTGGTGCTCGGGCTGTTCGGAATTTAGGTTCGTCACTGGTATTGAAGGTAATGGCCATGTCACTCCATGGGTTTATTGCTGCTACGTGGCAGATTTCGGCCATGTTGCGGAGTGTTCGCTTACGCCTATTATTTGACGTGAAGGTCTCAAAGACTGTTAACACTGTATTGTTATCCACAGGATGGTACTCTGTGGCATTTGGGATAAGAAGATCCTCACCACTTTTGGCCAACATGCTCTAAAGTTGTGCGTTGGTATTGTATCCGTTGTACTATGAATTTTGCAGCGTCTGTTAAGCCATCCCTCCAGTACGGTTCCATGCCCTGTAGAGGGTTTTGCTTCTTTCTAATGAACTCGGGTGTCTTATGATAGTGCACCCTTTTACCTCAGACTGGGTGCGTATACGGAGCCGGATTATCCCAAAATTTTGTTTCGGTTTTCCAGGCACTTTCCATCGCACAGTACTTTCATACTATGGACGCCAAGTCGGCGAAGCGTGATATGTCACGGCGACTTATGGCATTAAGGATTCCCTTGTTCGTGCAGTTATTGCAGAAAAGTGAGACTGCGTCTTCCTCGCGGCAGTCCTTAACCTTGTTCATCACAAGGAGGAATCTGGCCCAATAATGATGTACTGTTTCATAGGGCTCTTGCCTAATGTGGGAAAGATCGTTTATGTCTGGGTGGGTGGGTGGATTTGAGTCCGGACCCCTACCCAATCTGAGACCCAGGGGCCGACGGGTTTCCGATCTTCGAAGTTCGGATTCCGGTATGTTGCCCGATGAGTTTGGCCCGTTGCCTGACTCTAGGTTTAGGGTTTGGGTGATGCCCTCCCGTAAACGGCTATCCGGCTCAGAGAGCTCAGGAATTCGGACATAGTTAGTCTTCAAGATAGAGGGAGGATCGCCGCATTGTTCCTCCACCAACGCAACATGATGAGTGACCGGTGGAGAGTTAATCTCCCTTTGATCGGGTTTAAGCCCAATCCGATCATAGTCCGTAGTGACTCCCAAGGCGGCGATGCAATCCAAGAGCTCGTTTAGGGAGGAGAGCTCCATTGGATCCATCTGCTCGGCGAATTCCGAGCCGACATGGAGGCTGTTTTTGATGACCCGAGAAGTCATCGTTGGTACAACGGCCGAACAGGCAGTCATGACGAAACTGCCCAGCCGGAGAGTTTGGCCGACAGCCAGAGCTCCCCCAGCGGTAATGTTGTTTTTAACAACGAGATGAGGCATCCTTCCTTACGGCGACGTCACAGAGGAACTCTCAATGAAAGCACCAATGTCGGTGTCAAAACCGGCGGATCTCGGGTAGGGGGTCCCGAACTATGCGTCTAAGGCAGATGGTAACAGGAGGCAGGGGACATGATGTTTTACCCAGGTTCGGGCCCTCTTGATGGAGGTAAAACCATACGTCTTGCTTGATTTATTCTTGATGATATGGGTATTACAAGAGTTGATCTACCACGAGATTAGAGAGGCTAAACCCTAGAAGCTAGCCTATGGTATGATTGGATGTTGTCCTACGGACTAAAACCCTCCGGTTTATATAGACACCGGAGGGGGCTAGGGTTACACAAGGTCGGTTACAAAGAAGGAGATATCCATATCTGTACTGCCTAGCTTGCCTTCCATGCCAAGTAGAGTCCCATCCGGACACGAGACAAAGTCTTCAATCTTGTATCTTCATAGTCCAATAGTCCGGCCAAAGGATATAATCCGGCTGTCCGGATACCCCCTAATCCAGGACTCCCTCACTTGCCTTGTGCCCCTCTGAGGGAAACATGCCATGAAGCACGCCTCCAAGTGGTGCCCAAGCGCCTCCCTCATGATGTGGGCAAGGTCTGAGGCCTTCCAGAAAAAAGCCCCCAAGCCCTACCCGAGAAGGGCGCCGGGCGCGCCTTCCTATGCGATGGAGGGAGGCACCCCTCGAGCGGGCGCTGATCCTGACGAGGCTCCGGTTGTGACGCCACCCTCTTGAGGTCCTGCGTGTCGCAGCTGCTTCTTCTTCTAGGGTATGGCCTCAGGAGGGCCCTCGCCCTTGCTGTCAGGGTTGTCGATTGTTGCAGCTTGGAAGGCACGCTTGAGGGAGCACACCACATCTCTTTCTTCACATGGGACCATGATGATCCCACCGCTTCCTGGCATCTTGAGGACATTGTAGCTGTGATGGGTCACCGCCATGAACTTGAGGACATTGTAGCCATGATGGCATTGTACGCCAGACGGATGTGCGCGACATCAAAGTTGATGAGCTCGGTGCGATAGTTCTTGTGTTCCCCGAAGGTGACAGGGAGGTGGACCTGCCCTATCGGTGTGGTGGAACCGTCGGTTACTCCTGAGAAAGGCTTGGTAGGCTGAAGCTGGTCATATGGCACTTGGAGGCTGTCGAATGTGTCGACTGACAGGACATTGAGCCCTGCGCCGCCAACAATGAGGGTCATGGTAACTTGCACGTTGCTGATGACTGGGGAGCAAAACATCGGGAGGGCGCCAGCGGTAGCTGCGCACTTGAGCTGGTCTGCCGAGTTGAACGTGATGGGGCATTGGGACCATCTAAGCGGGCGTGTGGCTTCGAGCTTGGGGAGGACTACATTCACTTCACGAGCAAACTTCTTGAAGATACGCAGTGAGGCTGGGGCCTGGGCTCTGCCCAAGATGAAAGCGATAGCACGCGGTTCCTGGAAGCCCCCAACCCCCTCGTCTTGATGGTGTTCGTCATTCCTTCTCGGCGACAACAGCAGTGGAGGGAGTCCAGAGTTGCCTTGAGGATGATCCTCGCGAGGATGATCCCTCTAGGCGCCCTCGCGAGGCGGATCCTGCCAGCGGTCCTCACGAGGCCGGTCGTGCCACTCCTGGCGCGGGCCACGGTCGTCCCAGCGTCCGCCACCATGTCCTCCTCCTCGGCCGTAGCCCCGGTCACCGCGCTCGGGGCGTCGACCGAAGTGTCCTTCGCGAATGGCTCTGAGCTCTTGACAGTCGCTGGTGTTGTGGGTGTTCAGGTTGTGGAAGGCGCGGAATGGACGGCTCCTCTTAGATGACTCTAGTTGGTCTCTACCACGCTTGGTGTCTGGTTCCGCTGCGAGCACGGCTGCTCCCTTGCGCTTTACATCCTTGGCTTTAGTCTTCTTCTCCTCTGGGTCCGCAGCAGGGAGCTCGAGGAGGGAGAGGCACCCCTCCTCAGCTTTGGCACACTTGGTTGCGATGTTGAACAGCTCCAGGGTCGGGCACAGCTCTTCATGGATGGCGAGCTCCTCCTTCATCTTGACGTCGCGGACACCGTCAGAGAATGCTGACATGATGGCCTCATCGGTCACCTTGGGGATCTTGATCCGTGCATTGTTGAAGCGCTGAATGTACTTCTGCAGGGTCTCTCCTGATTGCTGCTTGATGCGGCGCAGGTCACCCGCGACCGCGGGGCGGTCGCGAGTGCCCTGGAAGTTGGCTATGAAGCGGTTGCACATCTCGTCCCATGAGGAGATTGAGCCCGGAGGCAGGTTCAGGAGCCAGTAGCGGGCGCCTTTCTTGAGAGCCATGGGAAACCAGTTCGCCATGGCATTCTCGTTGCCGTTGGCCGCCTCGATGCTCAGCTCGTAGAGCTGCAAGAACTCCACGGGTTCGAGGGTGCGGTCGTAGCGAGGAGGCAGACCCAGCTTGAACTTGCCCGACCAGGCGATGCTACGCAGCTCGGGGGTGAAAGCGCGGCAGCCGGCTATGGTCACCAGGACCCGCCTTGGGGGTGGAGCATGGTCTTGATGGGGTCCGTGCCCTGCCGCTACAGGTGGTGCACGGTCTTCCGCTGCAGCCGGTCCCGGCGCGAGGAGCGGTGGAGCGTTTTCTTGTGGTCGAGGGACTTCTTGACATCTTCTTTCTTCACGCGCGGGCGCGGGATGCGGCGGGTCACGTCGCGGAGCCACACGTCTTGGCGCCAGGGCGCCGTCTTGGGGCAGAGGAGGTGGAGGCGCTCCGTGAGCTACGTTGCCCATAGCTGGCGGAGGGCGAGGCGGAGAGAGGGGTGGCGCAGGAGAGCCCCCTGCGGCGCGGACAAGCTCGGCGATGCGGTCGAGCCAGTCCTCGTAGAGGTCGTTGACTGGGTGATAGCGCAGGAGCTCGTGCGCCATGAGAAGCGCGGCCCATGAGTCCATGGGAGGGCGCGTCCATGGCAAGAAGAACCGGCCGGGGTCAGCGATGGATTGGCGGTGCGGCCGTCCCGCCACACTGAGGGGTGCAACGAGGATGCTTGCTGCTCATTCCCCGCCGGGCCGGTGGCGGCATTGGCGGCAGGCGACGGGGAATGACAAGGTGGCCCGCCGACGGGAGTCTTTTGAGCAACGTGGGCGGCGAGGGCAGCCTGGCGCTCAGCACGAGCGTTGCGGGCGTCTGCCATGGAGACGATGGAGCGACAGAGCGCGGAGTGACGGAAGGAAGCTTCGGCGCACCCCTACCTGGCACGCCAAATGTCGGATCACGGGTTCTGGCAAAACCCTCAAGGTTCGAACACTGCGGTGCGCTCGAAGGTTTTCTCCCTATCAGTCCATGACCTAGCTTGCTAAGATCTCACGGATGAACTCGACGAACTCGCAACACAAAGACACAAGATTTATACTGGTTTGGGCCACCGTTGTTGTGTAATACCCTACTCCAGTGTGGTGGTGGTGGATTGCCTCTTGGGCTGATGATGAACCATACAAGGGAAGAACAGCCTCGTGAGGTTGAGGTGTTCCTGTGCTTGGTGAACTTGTGCGGGTGAGATGTATCTGAATCAGTCCTTCTTCTCCACCTATGGTGGTGGCTAGTCCTACTTATAGAGGCCCTGGTCCTCTCCCAAAATATTGAGCGGGAAGGGAGCCAACAACGGTCAATTCGAAAGGGGACAACTAGTACAAGCTATCCTGACAAAAGGTGGTCTTCGCCTGCCAAAGGTTCTAGTGATGACGCCGTCCTGGGCTCCATGGTGACCTCCGCCTTGCCGTCCTTCTAGTCTTGGTCTCGTTGCACCAATATGGAAACCTTTCCTTGATGCCTCCGTACTCCGTGTCTGCGCTTGCCCCCTTAGCACCAAAGAGGAAACAAGGACATTGCGCGCGCTGGCGCCCGCCTTATCTCGATCGTCATGGGTCACATCACGAGGACCTCGTGAGGTTTTCCTTGCGTTGATCTCTCCTCCCCTCATGAGCCTGCCTAGCGAGGCCGCTCCTGAGGAGGTCTTGCGTCGTCCGCCTCGCAAGGCTTGGCCCCTCGAGAGGGTCTTGAATGCCTTGTCAATGAAGATGGGTCGTACAGACCTGCCAGCCCAGCCACGCCGTGGGCCGCAGGCAGGCAAGTCTGGGGACCCCCGTTCCCAGAATGTTGACAGTGTATTAAAGTAGCCACCTTAAGTTAACCCTTAGATATAAATAACTCTCACATCTTTCATGAATCTCATAAAACCAAACCACGTCTACGAGCATAGCATAGCAGTATAAGCATCAACTACTTCCGAAATACCCACATGTTAAGACATCCTACTCATGCAATGTTTGAGGATGAAACTAATGCATAAAAACTGGGTATGAAAAATATGATCAAAGTGTGAACTTGCCTTGTACTGTCGATGAAGATGATTCACACTCATAACTCCTGATAGTTCTACTCGTCACACTCCGGTCAATCTATCGTAAGCAAACAATTGCATACATAAGCAGTCATGCAAAAGAATTGAAGAAAAGATCTCGAAAAACTTCGAAAACAAGCAAATAACTCTTGCAACAGAAAACAATTTCTAACCGTACCAAAATTGGGTGGATTTGGTCTTATCAAAAAATTTAGGTGAAGAGCGTCAATTAGCAAAAATAATCAATTAAATCGGAGTAATAAAACTCGAGTTATGAACAAAAGAAATTTGAATTCAAATCTGTTTGAAATCAAATTTTAAACTTTCAAAAATATGTTCAAGTTGGTTATCTGGATAGAGGGGACCATGTCGAAGAATTTGGCATTGGTTTCATTGATTTTGAATAAACAAGTAAAAAGTAGTGATCGTTTTAAGATTAGGGGCTAAACTGAAAAATAAATAACCGCGGATAGGTCCCTCACTAAAACTAACAGAAAAAGAAAAAAGGCTAAATAACAAACGTTCGTTTTCTGAAACAGAACATCGGACATTCACTAAATAACTAAACCCAAAAAAATAGATATAGGTTTTTTTAAACCGAACTAAACCGGCGAACAAAAAAATAAACCAGACCGGTGGCGGTTTTATTACCCGTTCGGCCATTTCGACGGCGCGACGGTTTCCGATGGCTTTTCCGTGGAGGTGAGCGTCAGTGAGGGCGGCGCGATGGCGAGGCGCGGCGGCGCGGCAGCGGCGAAGCGCAGTAGCGGCGATGTCCTGTGCGGGGCGGCAGTGGCGTGTTGTGCAGGGTGGCGGCGGCGCGATGCGAGGAGAGGAGGGGGTCGACGGCGCGGCTTTTAAAGGTGGTGGGGCAGAGGTGGCTTGCGGAAGGGGCCGCAGGAGTCCGGCCTCGGCACGGACGGTGAGGTCGGCGTGGCTGCGTGCCGTGGTGGCGACGAACTCCCGAGTGGGAGCTCGGGGACGAGCGGGTGAGCGGCATGGGCCGGTTGGGCCATGGCCTGGCAAGCTGGGCCGGCCCGGTCCGGTCGGTCTGAAAGGGTTTTTTTTAAATAGACACACAAAGGGATTAAAACAAAAAGAAATAAAAACAAAATATAATATAGTCATATTATATATCAAAATTTACAAAAAAAAGATTTTCTACAACATGAACATTTTTTTAGAGTCAAATAAAATCCACGATTGTTTTAAATAAAGCAAACAGTGCTACTGCTACAATAAAACCTCATAAAAAATCATTTTAAAAATACCAAAATAATTTCAAATTTATTTCTCTCCAATTTTCTCGGGAATCATTTTTCCCTAATTTCCATATATTTTATTTTTGGAGAAAAATAATTTGAATAAAACCCAAATAACTCCAAATTGAAAATAATTTCAAGGAGATTTTCAGTTTGATTCTTTTAAACTCCCAACTCATATTTCATATGATTTGAAGAAGTCATTTTATCTTCCCTCATGAAAATCATTAAGTTGCTTGAATTTTCTGAATTTGATATATTTTCAGATGGAATTCAAACTCTTTTGAAAAACCCTTTTCATTTTAAATGGAAGAAGTCATGTCATCTTCTCTCGAGGGTTTTGCGATGAAATGAATTTGAATTGATGGTTCCAAAAGCAAGAATGAAAGTTTGGGAAAGTCCATTTATTCCCTCTCATTTAACTTTCAAAAAGTTTCAAATTTCACTCACTTCCACACAAGCAACCACACCACAATCAAACAAACCATCAAAACTATTTATTTAATATAAAATTCCAAAATTTAGAATTTTGGGATGTTACACCGGAACTGCTGGGTCTTCAAGCAGGTCGGAACAGTTGTAGTACAGGGGCAAAGAAAAAGCCAATCCCGCAACGAGGACGAGGATGAATCTTGACGACTGAATAATGGAGACCAAAAACAGTTCCCTCCAAGGTGAAGGATGTGAACATGATCTATGTCACTCACATTCCCAAAAAGGAGAGGAATCGAGCACTTCCAGATGTCCACGCTTTAGGGCCAGTGGCCCCGAAGTTCAATCCGTAGTCCACTTACCCGATCACCTTCAACAAACACAACCACCCAACCAGTATCCGTCATGGAGGGTCTGTGGCTTTGGTTGTGGACCCTATCATGGATGGATTCCACTTTCCATGCGTCCTTATGGACGGAGGAATTAGCCTCAACCTGATCTATGTTGACACTATCAGGAAAATGGGTGTCAATCCATCAAGAATGAAGCCTAGCTCCACCACTTTCAAGGGTTCATACCCGGCGTTGAAGCACGCTGCACGGGAACAATCACATTGGAGATAGTTGATACGTCTCCAACGTATCTATAATTTATGAAGTATCCATGCCTTGTTTACAGCAGTTCTATTTGGTTTTGGTATGATTTGGATGGAACTAACCCGGACTAACGCTGTTTTTAGAAGAACTACCGTGGTGTTGTTTTTTTTGCAGAAATAAAAGTTCTCCAAATGCAACGAAACTTTTTGACGATTTTTTGGAACAAAAGAGGCACTAGAAGCTTCGTGGGAGGACCATAAGGTGAAGGAGGGGAGCATAGGACACCTAGGCACACTAGCAGGCCTAGGCGTGCCCAGGTGGGTTGTGCCCACCTCGAGGCCCATCTTCGCATGATTCCAACACTGAATAATCCTATAAATAGAGAAACCATCAGATATAACCCTAGATCAGTAGTTCCGCGGCCGCAAGCCTCTATAGCCACGAAAAACCAATCTAGACCCTATTTCAACACCCTGCCGGAGGGGGAAATCATCACCAGTGGTCATCTTCATCACCCCGACGGCCACCATGATGAGGAGGTAGTCCACCCTCGGGGATGAGGTTTGTACCAGTAGCTACGTGTTTAATCTCTCTCTCTCTCTCTCTCTCGTGTTCTTGAGATGGCACGATCTTGATGTATCGCAGCCTATGTTACTATAGTTGGATTATATGGTGTTTCTCCCTCTCTATCTTGTTGTGGTGAATTGAATTTTCCCTTTGAGATCTTGTTTTATCGGATTGAATACTTTCATGGATTTGAGAGCACTTGATGTATGTCTTGCTATGAATAACCATGGTGACAATGGAGTATCATATTGATTCACTTGATATGTGTTTTGGCACTCAACTTGTGGATTCCCGAGGTGACATTGGGGTAATCTAGGCATAGGGGTTGATGCACGTTTTCGTCTTTGTTTCTCTAGTAGAAATCTTGGGGCACTCTTTGAAGTTCTTTGTGTTGGATTGCGTATTATGAATCTGAAATGTTTGATGCATATCATATAATCAACTCACGGATACTCACGGTGACATTAGAGTTGGTTGATGTGTATCATATGGTGTTATTTTAGTACAAACTCTTGGCTAGATCGATCAGAAAGAATAGCTCGGTGTTATTTTAGTATGAACTCTAGGATAGATTGACCGGAAAGAATAGCTTTGAGGTGGTTTCGTACCCTCCAAACAATTTCTTCTTATGTTCTCCGCTAGATAAGAACTCTGGAATGATTCTTCTTCGCATGTTGAGGGATGGTTATATGATCCAATTATATTAGCATTGTTGAGAGATTGCACTAGCTGATATGGACCCTAGGCCTCATTTTTAAGCAACGCAATACCGTTTGTGCTCACCTTTGTTACTTGCTACCTTGCTATTTTTTATTGTTCCTATTAAAAAATTCAATATCTACTACCCTTACTACCCTTACAACACTTGTATCACCATCTCTTCGCCGAACTAATGCACCAATACAAATTACCATTGTATTTGGTGTGTTGGGGACACAAGAAACTCTTTGTTATTTGGTTGCAGGGTTGTTTGAGAGAGACCATCTTCATCCTACACCTCCCACGGATTGATAAACCTTAGGTCATCCACTTAAGGGAAATTTGCTACTATCCTACAAAACTCTGCGCTTGGAGGCCCAACACAAGTCTACAAGAACAACTTCCATAGTAGACATCCAGCACTTTTCTGGCACCGTTGCCGGGGAGGTGAGTGATTGAAGGTATATCTTTAGATCTTGCAATCGAATCTTTTAGTTTCTTGTTTTATCACTAGTTTGGTTTATAAAAGGAAAACCACAAAACAATGGAATTGAGGTGGTTTCATATTATTCATCTTTACCATGTCTTTCTTGAAAATGATGGAAAGGAAAATTGTGCTCAATTGATAGAAGAAGAATTCAGCAAAATGTTTGGCATAAATGATGAGTATGGTTGCAATATTGTTAGTATGAATTCTTTGAATATCCATGATGCTAATGATATGCAAATCCATAAGGTTGGGGATGCTATGTTTGATGAAGATGATATTTTTACTCCCCCAAGTTTTGATGATAAAACTTATTATGATGATAGCAGGCCTCCTATTGATGATGATTATAATTATGCAAGTGGATTTGGAGAGGTGACTTTATTTAGTGCTGAATCCACTATTTTGGAAGAGGTTTGAATTGACTATGACAACAAAGTTACTATCTATGATGATTATGATGATGACATGTATGCTGTAAAGAATAATGATAACCATGAAACTTGTCATGATTTTAATTTTAAATCCCATAATAGTTATTTTGTTGAGGTTGCTCTCACTACTATTCATGAGAATAAATTTTCTTATGTGGAGAGTAATAAAATTTATATGCTTGTGGATCATGAAAAAATTCTTTATGTGATAGTTATATTGTTGAATTCATTCATGATTGTTGTCTTCTTGAACTATGTCGGTATTTCCCCAAAGAGGAAGGATGATGCAACACAATGACGGTAGGTATTTCCCTAAGTGATGAGACCAAGGTTATCAAACTAGTAGGAGAACCACACAACACTACGTGAACAACACCTACACATAAATAATAAATACTCGCAACCCGGCATATTAAAGTGGTTGTCAATCCCTTTCGGGTAACGGCGCCCGAAATTGGCAAGTAGACGGCATAAAAATTGTGATAGATTGATAGATGCAAATAAAAGAAAATAAAATTCAGCGAGGTATTTTTGGGTTTTTGGATAATATAGATCTGAAAATAAAAGAAAATAAAAATAGATCGCAAAGGCAAATATAATAAAGAAGAGACCCGGGGGCTGTAGGTTTCACTAGTGGCTTCTCTCGAGAAAAATAGCAAACAGTGAGTGAAAAAAACTACTATTGGGCAATTGATAGAACTTCAAATAATCATGACGATATCTAGGCAATGATCATTATATAGGCATTACGTCCAAGATTAGTAGACCGACTCCTGCCTGCATCTACTACTATTAGTCCACACATCGACCGCTATCCTGCATGCATCTAGTGTATTAAGTTCATGGAGAAACGGAGTAATGCAATAAGAATGATGACATGATGTAGAAAAGATCTATTTATGTAGAAATAGACCCCATTTTGTTATCCTTAATAGCAAAGATACATACGTGTCGGTTCCCCTTTTGTCACAGGGATCAAGCACCGTAAGATCAAACCCATCACAAAGCACCTCTTCCCATTGCAAGATAAATAGATCAAGTTTGCCAAACAAAACCCAAATATCGGAGAAGAAATACGAGGCTATAAGTAATCATCTATACCAATATAAAAAGACCCAAAGGAGAAGATCCAATTAATCTCGGCCATCAAATCATGTTAATCCAACGACCTAAACTGCTTCATTGTCGAGCGCTCAACACGTTTAGCGTGCAGTTAATTTTATGCCAAATATAGTGCTAATCACATAATAACACGCAAATAATATCCTACTTAATATCCGCATGCACTTAATATACTTCCAAATTAACATGCATTGCACGTACACTTTGAGTAGTGCATATAAGAGATCAAAAGACTCAAATAACTTTCATTGGTAAAAGATAGATCTGATCATAAACTCAAATTTCATTGGATCCCAACAAACACACCGCAAAAAGAGTTACATCAAATAGATCTCCAAGAGACCATTGTATTGAGCATTAAAAGAGAGAGAGAGAGAGAGAGAGAGAGAGAAAGAGAGAGAGAGAGAGAGAGAGAGAGAGAGAGGAATCCATCTAGCTACTAACTACGGACCCGTAGGTCTACAATGAACTACTCACGCATCATCGGAGAGGCACCAATGAGGATGATGAACTCCTCCGTGATGGTGTCTAGATTGGATCTCGTGGTTCTGGAACTTGCGGGAACTGGAATTGATTTTTGTCAACTCCCCTAGGGTGTCTAGAATATTGGGGTATTTATAGAGCAAAGAGGCGGTGCGAGAGGCCACCGAGGTGGGCACAACCCACCTGGGTGCACCTGGGGGCCCAGGCATGCCCTGGTGGGTTGTGCCCCCCTCGGGGCACCCCCAGGTGCTTCTCTGACCCATTGGGTGTCTTCTGGTCCATAAAAAATCCACGAAAAGTTTCACTGCATTTGGACTCTGTTTGATATTGATTTCCTGTGATGTAAAAAACAAGCAGAAAAGAGCAACTGGCACTGGGCACTATGTCAAAAGGTTAGTCCAAAAAATGATATAAAATGATTGTAAAACATCCAAGAATGATAATATAACAGGATGGAACAATCAAAAATTATAGATACGTTGGAGACGTATCAATGATGCTATTGAAAAATATTATGAGGAACTTATGCTTGTAGGAATTGCAGTAATATCAAGTTTCCTCTCTATGTGTTGAAGATTTTGATGTTATGCTTGTTTTGCCTTCCTATGCTAGTTGATTCTTTCTCCCATAAGTTGTTTGCTCACAAAATCCCTATTCATAGGAAGTGAATTAGACTTAAATGTGCTAGTCATATGCTTCATGATGATGTCCTTATGTTTCAATTATTATATTTTATGTGAGCATCATTGAAATCATCATGCCTAGCTAAAAGGCATTAAAGAAAAGCGCTTGTTAGGACACAACCCAACATTTACCCCTACTGTTTTTGTGTGTTCACATGATTACGCTACTATATTAATCATGTTTAGTAGCTTTTGTTTCAATGAAGTACCAAGTAAAGCCTTTGGGATAGTGTGGATGATAGTTGACTTGATTCTGTGCAAAAACAAAAACTTTTGCGTCCAGTAGCAGAATTTCTATAATTCATTGGAACTTGATAAAATTCCAAATTTTTGACACATGATTGACATATAAATTTCCTATGTTGTCCTAATTTCTCAGAATATTTGGAGTAACAGAAGTATGGTCATTGGCCAGATCATTACAGACTATTCTATTTTTGACAGATTCTGTTTTCAATGCATAGTTTGCTTGTTTCTAGTTTCTATGGCTTATATTGCATAATATAAATTGTGGAAATGATAAGGTACAATAGGCATTGTGTGAGAAAAATTGTGAATCTTGTCTTGGCAGTACCAAAATGAATGATTTGTCTTTATCATACTAACCTATCTCACGAAGTTCTGTTAAGTTTTGTGTGATTGAAGTTTTCAAGTTTTGGGTGAGATATCGATATGAGGAGAATAAGGAGTGGCAAGAACCTAAGCTTGGGGATTCCGAAGGCACCCCAAAGGTAATATTCAAGGAATATCCAAGCAACTAAACTTGGGGATTCCCCGGAAGGCATCCCTTCTTTCATCTCCAACATTATCGGTAACCTTACTTGGAGCTATATATATTTTTATTTGTCACATGATATGTGTTTTGCTTGGAGCATCATTTTATTTTATTTTTATTTGCTTGCTGCTATTTAGAATAACGTTCTGCATCTTTCATTTCAATAAAAATGTCAAGGATAGCCTTTACCATGCTTATTTTGCAAGTCTATATGTTGCCATTTCAAAACAGAAAGTTTATTGCTGTCGCAAAAATTCCCGAGAAAAGTCAAAATCTGATAAAATGTTGAAATTTTTTGTGCAATAAGCTATGATGAATTTTATATAGTGTGTTAAATTTTCAAAAAAAATTGAGTTAAATAAGATTGGATCTTGCTTCATCCTTATAGACTGTTCTATATAGATAGATTGCTGTTATGTTTGCATATGTTTTCCTGTTTAATGATTCTATTTGAGGATAGGAGTATTAAATATGCGAAGGCATTTAGTATGCAATGTTGAATAATAATTTTAGAGATTTGCTATAGTAGAGAACTATAAGGTTATTGCATTGATTTATACTAACTTATCTCACGAATTGGATTTGAGTCCGAAAACTATTTAGTCAACAAAACCCCCTCATCCCGCCCCTCAGAACCTACCCCTACCCTATATACAAGCCAGAACCAAGACACTAGATTCCCATCCCTGCCAACCGGCTGCTAGAGCGATAGATATAGAGGGGAGGCACACCCATGGTATAACTAGCGGAGATCGATGGGGATGTGTTGTCCTCCCTTTTCACCTACTAGGATGGCATCCTTGGGGTGATCCCATAGTTCTTACGGGTGTAGACAACTAGGTTGTCCATGGATTTTCCTTCCTTTTGCTACATTTCACTCAAAGGATTGAAGGGATATGGTGCATCAAGTTATTCGCAAGGCCAACCTAATTCTTTTCCCTGGTGACAGTGTCTTGGACTAGGGGGTACCAACATAGTCGACCCGCGGTCAGTGGGCTGAGCCTATGGCCCACCGTTCTTATAAGGAAGGACTCTAGAGGCCTCGCACTTTGGCATGAGCAAGGTGGACTCTGGCGAAGTCTTCATGTGTACTCCAAGGACTGTGTGGACCACTGGCATGCGTATCCCTAGATTGGCAACTGACCATGCACTACTAGGGAAAACCTTATACACAAAACTTTAGCAGTAGCGCTTGTTAAAAAAAGCACGCTAGTGCTAACTAGCAGCAACGTGTTGGCTAAAACCGCACTACAGATACATATGTAGCAGTAGTGTGTCTAATGATAAAAGCGCTACTACTAAAATTCCCACTGCTAAGCCTATAGGCTACACATAGTAGTAGCGATCTTATAGAAACAGCGCTACCGCTACTTGTTTTGTAGCAGCGCATTTACGAAGAAAGGTGCTACTGCTAACCGAACTAAAATTAAATGGAAAGCAAATAAAAAAGAGAAAGGAATAGTAGTAGCACGTGTTCAGAAATGCGCTATAGCTAATATAGCAGTAGTGCACTTCCTGGAACGCGCTACTTCTGCTTTTGACTTAACCGCGTGGTTTGTTCTTCCCCACAACCACTTCCCCATATCCCAACTCCTCCGCTGTCGCCACCCTACCGTCGGCCGCCGCACACTCTCCCGTCGCTCTCCACACACCCTCGACACCGCCCCCGACCCCGACCTCGATGCCACCCCCGACCCCTCCGCCGCCCTCCGCCACACACCCGAGCCCCGACTCCGATCTCGACGCCACCTGCCCCTCCCTCGCCACAGGCACCCGAGGTGAGCACGCCTCCTCCTCCCCCTCCCTACCTCTGCCTCGCTAAATTTCCTAGGGTTCTTCAAATTTTAGATTGAATCAAATTAGTTAGGGTTCATCAAATTAGATGGTAATTAGGGAAGTATCTCCTAGGTACTGATTAGTTAGTAAGAACTAGGGCAATAGTGTTTAATAGAATTAGTAAGAAATTTAATATAACTAGTTGAACTGGTTTTTTTAGTAAGAACTAGTTGAATTAATAGAACAAGTGTATTTTTAGTAAGAAAATTAATATAACTAGTTGAACTAGTTTATTTTTAGTAAGAACTAGTTTATTGTTATTTATAGTAAGTTTATTTTTAGTAAGAACTAGTTGAATTAATACAACTAGTTGAACATGTCACATTTGTTGTTATTTTTTTAGTTAAAGCAATTATTCCCGCATCGACGACGACAATGCCTATCCCGCATCCTCGTTGTCGACTCGGCGGAGGACACCTGCTTGACCAGATGGGCCATGTCCGCGACTGGGCTCCGCCGAGCTGGTACTGGGAGGCGCTACCTATCGGGGGCGCAGCTTGGTGAGGAGGCAGCCCGTCGTTGACCCGAACCTTCTTTGGTGGTGGTCGCATGGGCCAGTGACGATGCAGAGGCTTGAGGACCCTTCGGAGGTGGTACGTCACCATGTCAGCGAGGAGGACGTGCACGTCTGTCGCTACTTGTTTGCGTTGGAGCACAGGTTCTCCAATACCTGACAGGTTCTCCAAGGATCTCACTGGAGCTATGATCCTGTGATGGTTCCTTCTCTTGGGGTGTCCACCGCCCGCACCGATACCCGTCGTGCGCTAGGGTTTTAGTTGTATTAGTGATGTTATATGTATGATACTATTCAGGATGTATTAGTGATAATATTCGATCATGTACGGACGCAAGAGATGATTTACTTTTGCTTATTAAATGCATGCTAATTTGATTACTTATTTATTTCACGATTTGGTTTTGCTTATTGAATGCTCAAATTGGAGAAGTACTCCTATTTTGAATTCTCAAATCGGACCCCACTGTGCAAGGCGTATGCATTTGATTAGTTGATAGCTTATAGGGTTTTTGTTTTTGCAGAATCTAGGAGCCCCTCCATAATCCCCGCTACCGTCACCGTCACCAACCCCCTCTGACCTCGAGGTGAGATCAGCCAAATCTCCATGTCACTATGAGTCCTATAAGATATTTTGAAATGTTTTTACTCATATTTTCAACCATTGAAATGCAATGACCATCAAGTTTGAACGCTCATATGATGTAGATAAAAACATGTATATCTTGTGTTGCTCAAATAGGATATGTGCTTGCCCCAAGTGGCCGGTCATGTTTGCAGGTTACACCTCTGAGTGGCCTATGTTTTGCCAAAGTGTTGATGAATTTCCGTTCCGGCAAATTTCAGGCGCTCAATATGTCCTTTTTAGCAAAGGTCATGCCATATTTTTCCGTGAATTCTGGCATGACTTGTGCTAGAATATGTAGGAAATATCGAGTGGCCTGGATTTTCTAGAAAAATAATTAAAGGAAATTTCGGGTAGACTTTAAGAAAAAGACTCGGTAGACCTATAGTCAACCCGTGATGAATAATAATGATCTAATTTAGTTTTTGTAGTACATATATTGAATTGTACAAGTTTAATCTTTGAATTATGAACATAGGAAATGTCATCATCGGACGACGAAAGTCTCCCAGGGGAGTGCAGCTGGTGCAATGACGACCGAGGTCTGTGCGATAGGCCTCACTTGGACGAAGATCGATGCTTCAGCATTAAGCTCCAGGAGACCTTTGATGTTGAAACGGTACGCAACGACGACAAGTGTTTTTTTCGTAATTAAGCATGACTTCAACTATTTCGACATGTAATTTTCATCTTTTACAATTCGAGTAGCTTACCACATGCCATGCAAGACGCTATGTCTTGGAGAGGATGGGATTTGAAGACCATGAAAGTTTTGAAACAAAGAAAATTCACCTAAGGACCCATCATGATATGGATTTTGAAGTAAATTTGTACAATTCTCAGAGTGTAACCCATTTTGGTTGCACAAATTGGGAAGCACTTTGCAAGATGTATAGTTTTTATGAGGGTATGCTTGTCACCATGGATCTTGGTGATCGTGACATCGACCAAGACAATATGGACATTTGGGTCCTTGTTGACACGCTTCCACTTCTACCGCTATGTGAGTTTCTCAAACATAGTTATTAACTAATTTATATGGTTTATTTCAAAATAGTTGACAGCTTATTTCCATTGAAAGCTTATTTTCATTCTTCAAACAATGTGCGGAAGATGGTAGACAGAACCCACTACACCGATGGCTCAGAATTAACCTATCAGGAGAAAAATCATCTGATCGCATTTTGTACTAATCTTGAGAATTACAATATCTATTATAAAACTCCTCCACATTATGGTCAATACTGCCACTATTGCACGTGTTGAACCACGGTAACATCCATGGAGATGTGCTACCTCTTGAGCACTGCGTTGGTTTTTCCCCGAAGAGGAAGGGATGATGCAGCAAAGTAGCGTAAGTATTTCCCTCAGTTTTTGAGAACCAAGGTATCAATCCAATAGGAGGCTATGCGCGAGTCCCTCGTACCTGCACAAAACAAACAAATCCTCGCAACCAACGCGATAAGGGGTTGTCAATCCCTACACGGCCACTCACGAGAGTGAGATCTGATAGATATGATAAGATAATATTTTTGGTATTTTTATGATAAAGATGCAAAGTAAAATAAAAGCAAAGTAAAAAAAGCAAAGGAAATAACTAAGTATTGGAAGATTAATATGATGTAGATAGACCCGGGGGCCATAGGTTTCACTAGTGGCTTCTCTCAAGAGCATAAGTATTCTACGGTGGGTGAATGAATTACTATTGAGCAATTGACAGAATTGAGCATAGTTATGAGAATATCTAGGCATGATCATGTATATAGGCATCACGTACGAGACAAGTAGACCGACTCCTGCCTGCATCTACTACTATTACTCCACTCATCGACCGCTATCCAGCATGCATCTAGAGTATTAAGTTAATGAAAACAGAGTAACGCCTTAAGCAAGATGCCATGATGTAGAGGGATAAAATCATGCAATATGATGAAAACCCCATCTTGTTATCCTCGATGGAAACAATACAATACGTGCCTTGCTGCCCCTACTGTCACTGGGAAAGGACATCGCAAGATTGAACCCCAAGCTAAGCACTTCTCCCATTGCAACAAGATCAATCTAGTAGGCCAAACCAAACTGATAATTCAAAGAGACTTGCAAAGATAACCAATCATACATAAAAGAATTCAGAGAAGATTCAAATATTGTTCATAGATAGACTTATCATAAACCCACAATTCATCAATCTCAACAAACACACCGCAAAAAGAAGATTACATCGAATAGATCTCCACAAGAGAGGGGGAGAACATTGTATTGAGATCCAAAAAGAGAGAAGAAGCCATCTAGCTAATAACTATGGACCCGTAGGTCTAAGGTGAACTACTCACACTTCATCGGAGGGGATGTGGTGATGATGTAGAAGCCCTCTGTGGTGGATACCTCCTCCGGAGGAGCTCCGGAACAGGCCCCAAGATGGGATCTCGTGGATACAGAAAGTTGCGGCGGTGGAATTAGGGTTTTGGCTCCGTATCTGATCGTTTGGGGGTACGCAGGTATATGTAGGAGGAAGGAGTACGTCGGTGGAGCAACAGGGGGCCCACGAGGGTGGAGGGCGCGCCTGGGGGGGGGGTAGGCGCGCCCCCCTACCTCGTGGCCTCCTTCTTTGTGTCTTAACGTAGGGTCCAAGTCTCCTGGATCATGTTCGGTGAGAAAATCACATTCCCGAAGGTTTCATTCCGTTTGGACTCCGTTTGATATTCCTTTTCTTCGAAACCCTAAAATAGGCCAAAAAACAGCAATTCTGGGTTGGGCCTCCGGTTAATAGGTTAGTCCCAAAAATAATATAAAAGTGGATAATAATGCCCAATAATGTCCAAAACAGTAGATAATCTAGCATGGAGTAATCAAAAATTATAGATACGTTGGAGACGTATCAAGCATCCCCAAGCTTAATTCCTGCTCATCCTCGAGTAGGTAAATGATAAAAACAGAATTTTTGATGCGGAGTGCTACTTCGCATAATTTTAATGTAATTCTTTTTAATTGTGGTATGAATATTCAGATCCGAAAGATTCAAGATAAAAGTTCGTATTGACACAAAAATAATAATACTTCAAGCATACTAACTAAGCAATTATGTCCTCTCAAAATAACATGGCCAAAGAAAGTTCATCCCTACAAAATCATATAGAGTCATGCTCCATTTTCGTCACACAAGAATGCTCTCATCATGCACAACCCCAATGACAAGCCAAGCAATTGTGTCATACTTTAGTAATCTCAAACCTATAAACCTTCATGCAATACATGAGCGTGAGCCATGGATATAGCACTATGGGTGGAATAGAATATGATGATGGGGGTTATGTGGAGAAGACAAAAAGGAGAAAGTCTCACATCAACGAGTCTAATCAATGGGTTATCGAGATACCCATCGATTGATGTTAATGCAAGGAGTAGGGATTGCCATGCAACGGATGCACTAGAGCTATAAATGTATGAAAGCTCAACAAAAGAAACTAAGTGGGTGTGCATCCAACTTGCTTGCTCACGAAGACCTAGGGCACTTGAGGAGGCCCATTGTTGGAATATACAAGCCAAGTTCTATAATGAAAAATTCCCACTAGTATATGAAAGTGAAAAAACAAAAGACTCTCTATCATGAAGATTATGGTGCTACTTTGAAGCACAAGTGTGGAAAAAGGATAGTAGCATTGTCCCTTCTTTATTTTTATTTTTTATTTTTTTGGCCTTTCTTTTTTTGGCCTTTCTATTTTTTTGGGACAATTCTCTATGAATGATGGTCATCACACTTCTATTTATTTACAAATCAAGAATTACAACTCGATGCTTAGAACAAGATATGACTCTATATGAATGCCTCCGGCGGTGTACTGGGATATGCAATGAACCAAGAGTGACATGTATGAAAATTATGAACGGTGGCTTTGCCACAAATACTATGTCAACTACATGATCATGCTAAGAAATATGACAATGATGAATGTGTCATGATGAACAGAATGGTGGAAAGTTGTGTGGCAATATATCTCGGAATGGCTATGGAAATGCCATAATAGGTAGGTATGGTGGCTGTTTTGAGGAAGATATAAGGAGGTTTATGTGTGAAAGAGTGTATCATATCACGGGGTTTGGATGCACCGGCAAAGTTTGCACCAACTCTCAATGTGAGAAAGGGCAATGCACGGTACCGAAGAGGCTAGCAATGATGGAAGGGTGAGAACGCGTATAATCCATGGACTCAACATTAGTCATAAAGAACTCACATACTTATTGCAAAAATCTACAAGTCATCAAAAACCAAAGCACTACGCGCATGCTCCTAGGGGGATAGATTGGTAGGAAAAGACCATCGCTCGTCCCCGGCCTCCACTCATAAGGAAGACAATCAAATAACACCTCATGTTTCAAATTTGTTACACAACGTTTACCATACGTCCATGCTACGGGACTTGCAAACTTCAACACAAGCATTTCTCAAATTCACAACTACTCAACTAGCACGACTTTGATATTATTACCTCCATATCTCAAAACTATCGTCAAGCATCAAACTTCTCTTAGTATTCAAAACACTCATAATTTTTTTATTAATCTTGAACACCTAGAATATTAGGATTATTTAAGCAAATTACCATGCTATTTAAGACTCTCAAAATAATCTACGTGAATCATGAGAGATCAAAAGTTTCTATAAAACAAATCCACCACCGTGCTCTAAAATATATAAGTGAAGTACTAGAGCAAAACTATATAACTCAAATGATATAAGCGAAGCACATAGAGTATTCTAACAATTCCAAATCATGTATGGCTCTCTCAAAAGGTGTGTACAGCAAGGATGATTGTGGTAAACTAAAAAACAAAGACTCAAATCATACAAGACGCTCCAAGCAAAATACATATCATGTGGTGAATAAAAATATAGCTCCAAGTAAAGTTACTGATAGAAGTAGGCAAAAAGAGGGGATGCCTTCCGGGGCATCCCCAAGATTTGGATTTTAGGTGTCCTTATATTATCTTGGGGGTGCCATGGGCATCCCCAATCTTAGGCTCTTGCCTCTCCTTGTTCCATGATCCATCAAATCTTTACCCAAAACTTGAAAACTTCACAACACAAAACATAAAGTAGAAAATCTCGTGAGCTCCGTTAGCGAAAGAAAACAAAAGACCACTTCAAGGTACTGTAATGAACTCATTCTTTATTTATATTGGTGTTAAACCTACTGTATTCCAAATTCTATATGGTTTATAAACTATTTTACTAGCCATAGATTCATCAAAATAAGCAAACAACACGCGAAAAACAGAATCTGTCAAAAACAGAACAGTCTGTAGTAATCTGTAGCTAGCGCAAGATCTGGAACCCCAAAAATTCTAAAATAAATTGCTGGACGTGAGGAATTTATCTATTAATAATCTTCAAAAAGAATTAACTAAATATCACTTTCCAAATAAAAATGGAAGCAGTTCTCGTGAGCGCTAAAGTTTCTGTTTTTTACAGCAAGATATCAAGACTTTCCCCAAGTCTTCCCAACAGTTCTACTTGGCACAAACACTAATTAAACACAAAAAACACAACCTAAACAGACGCTAGATAAATTATTTATTACTAAAAAGGAGCAAAAATCAAGGAATAAAAATAAAATTGGGTTGCCTCCCAACAAGCGCTATCGTTTAACGCCCCTAGCTAGGCATAAAAAAGCAAGGATAGATCTAGGTATTGCCATCTTTGGTAGGCAATCCATAAGTGGCTCTCATAATAGATTCATAAGGTAATTTAATTTTATTTCTAGGAAAGTTTTCCATGCCTTTCCTTAACGGAAATTGGAATCTAATATTTCCTTCCTTCATATCAATAATTGCACCAATCGTTCTAAGGAAAGGTCTACCAAGAATAATAGGACATGAAGGATTGCAATCTATGTCAAGAACAATAAAATCTATGGGAACATAATTCCTATTTTCAACAATGAGAACATCATTAATTCTTCCCATAGGTTTCTTAATAGTGGAATCCGCAAGATGCAAGTTTAGAGAGCAATCATCAAAATCATGGAAACCTAACAAATCACACAAAGTCTTTGGAATCGTGGAAACACTAGCACCCAAATCACATAAAGCATATAACTCATGATCTTTAATTTTAATTTTAACAGTTGGTTCCCACTCATCATAAAGTTTTCTAGGGATAGAAACTTCCAATTCAAGTTTTTCTTCATAAGATTGCATCAAGGCATCAATGATATGTTTAGTAAACGCTTTATTTTGACTATAAGCGTGAGGAGAATTTAGCATGGATTGCAACAAGGAAATAAAATCAATAAAAGAGCAATTTTCATAATTAAATTCCTTGAAATCCAAAATAGTGGGTTTAGTAACATCTAGGGTTTTAATTTCTTCAATCCCACTTTCATCAATTTCAGCATCAAGATCTAAAAACTCCGAATTCTTGGAACGCCTTCTAGGTAAAAGTGGATCATATTCAGTCCCATCATTATTAAGATTCATATTGCAAAACAATTATTTAATAGGGGACACATCAATAACCTTTAGATCTTCATCTTTATTTTCATAGGAACTAGAAGAACACGCTCTTATAAAGGCATCTTTCTTAGCACGCATCCTAGCTGTTCTTTCTTTGCACTCATCAATGAAAATTCTCATGGCTTTGAGAGACTCATTGATATCATGCTTAGGTGGAATAGATCTAAGTTTCAAAGAATCAACATAAAGAGAAATTCTATCAATGTTCCTAGCCAACTCATATATCTTAAGCAATTTTTCTTCAATCAAAGCATTGAAATTCTTTTGTGAAGTAATAAATTCTTTAATATTAGATTCAAAATCAGAGGGCATCTTATTATAATTTCCATAAGAATTGTTGTGGGAATTACCATAATTATTAGAGGGATTACTAGGATAAGGCCTAGGATTAAAATTTCCTCTATACGCGTTGTTACCAAAATTGTTCCTACCAACAAAATTCACATCCATAGATTCATTATTATTCTCAATCAAAGTAGACAAGGGCATATCATTAGGATCAGAAGAAACACTTTTACTAGCAAATAATTTCATAAGTTCATCCATCTTTCCACTCAAAACATTAATTTCTTCTATCGCATGCACCTTTTTATTAGTAGATCTTTCAGTATGCCATTGAGAATAATTAACCATAATATTATCTAGGAGTTTAGTAGCTTCCATAAAAGTTATTTACATAAAAGTGCCTACCGCGGCCGAATCTAAAAGATTTCTAGAAGCAAAATTCAATCCGGCATAAAAAATTGTATAATCATCCACAAATTCAAACCATGAGTAGGGCAATTATGTATCATTAATTTCATCCTCTGCCAAGCTTGTGCAACATGTTCATGATCAAGTTGCTTAAAATTCATAATATCGTTTCTAAGGGAGATGATCTTAGCGGGAGGAAAATACTTAGAGATAAAAGCATCTTTGCACTTATTCCATGAATCAATAATATTTTTAGGCAAAGACGAGAACCAAGCTTTAGCACGATCTCTAAGCGAAAAAAGATATAGCTTCAATATAATAATATCATTATCCACATCTTTCTTCTTTTGCATGTCACACAAATCAACGAAGCTATTTAGATGGGTAGCGGCATCTTCACTAGGAAGGCTGGAAAACGGATCTTTCATGACAAGATTCAGCAAGGCAGCATTAATTTCACAAGATTCAACATCGGTAAGAGGAGCAATCGGAGTGCTAATAAAATCATTGTTGTTGGTATTGGTAAAGTCACACAATTTAGTGTTATCTTGAGCCAGCGCGACAAGCAAGCAATCCAACACACAAGCAAGCGGGAAAAAAGAGGCAAACGGGGAAGAGAGGGAGGATAGAGAGAGAGGGCGAATAAAACGGCAAGGGTGAAGTGGGGGAGAGGAAAACAAGAGGCAAATGGCAAATAATGTAATGCGGGAGATAGGGATTGTGATGGGTACTTGGTATATTGACTTTTGCATAGACTCCCCGACAACGGCGCCAGAAATCCTTCTTGCTACCTCTTGAGCACTGCGTTGGTTTTTCCCCGAAGAGGAAGGGATGATGCAACAAAGTAGCGTAAGTATTTCCCTCAGTTTTTGAGAACCAAGGTATCAATCCAGTAGGAGGCTACGTGCGAGTCCCTCGTACTTGCACAAAACAAATAAATCCTCGCAACCAACGCGATAAGGGGTTGTCAATCCCTACACGGACACTTACGCGAGTGAGATCTGATAGATATGATAAGATAATATTTTTGGTATTTTTATGATAAAGATGCAGAGTAAAATAAAAGCAAAGTAAAAAGCAAAGGAAATAACTAAGTATTGGAAGATTAATATGATGTAGATAGACCCGGGGCCATAGGTTTCACTAGTGGCTTCTCTCAAGAGCATAAGTATTCTACGGTGGGTGAACGAATTACTGTTGAGCAATTGATAGAATTGAGCATAGTTATGAGAATATCTAGGCATGATCATGTATATAGGCATCACGTCCAAGACAAGTAGACCGACTCCTGCCTGCATCTACTACTATTACTCCACTCATCGACCGCTATCCAGCATCCATCTAGAGTATTAAGTTAATGAAAACAGAGTAACGCCTTAAGCAAGATGACATGATGTAGACGGATAAACTCATGCAATATGATGAAAACCCCATCTTGTTATCCTTGATGGCAACAATACAATACGTACCTTGCTTCCCCTACTATCACTAGGAAAGGACACCGCAAGATTGAACCCAAAGCTAAGCACTTCTCCCATTGCAACAAAGATCAATCTAGTAGGCCAAACCAAACTGATAATTTGAAGAGACTTGCAACGATAACCAATCATACATAAAAGAATTCAGAGAAGATTCAAATATTGTTCATAGATAGACTTCATCATAAACCCACAATTCATCGATATAAACAAACACACCGCAAAAATAAGATTACATCGAATAGATCTCCACAAGAGAGGGGGAGTGAGGGAGTCCTGGATTAGGGGGTGTTCGGGTAGCCGGACTATACCTTCAGTCGGACTCCTGGACTATGAAGATACAAGATTGAAGACTTCGTCCCGTGTCCAGATGGGACTTTCCTTGGCGTGGATGGCAAGCTTGGCGATGTGGATATTCAAGATCTCCTACCATTGTAACCGACTCTATGTAACCCTAACCCTACCCGGTGTCTATATAAACCGGAGGGTTGTACTCCGTAGGCAATCAACTCCATATACAACAATCATACCGTAGGCTAGCTTCTAGGGTTTAGCCTCCTTGATCTCGTGGTAGATCTACTCTTGTACTACCCATATCATCAATATTAATCAAGCAGGACGTAGGGTTTTACCTCCATCAAGAGGGCCCGAACCTGGGTAAAACATCGTGTTCCCTGCCTCCTATTACCATCCGGCCTAGACGCACAGTTCGGGACCCACTACCCGAGATCCGCCGGTTTTGACACCGACATTGGTGCTTTCATTGAGAGTTCCTCTGTGTCGTCGCCTTTAGGCCCGATGTCTCCTTTGATCCTCAACAACGATACGGTCCAGGGTGAGATTTTTCTCCCCGGACAGATCTTCGTCTTCGGCGGCTTCGCTCTGCGGGCCAATTCGCTCGGCCACCTGGAGAAGATTGAAGGCTACGCCCCTGGCCATCAAGTCAGGTTTGGAAGCTTAAACTACACGGCTGACATCCGCGGAGACTTGATCTTCGACGGGTTCGAGCCACAGCCAAGCGCGCCACACTATCTTGAGGGGCATGACCTAGCTCTGCCTCCGGACAGTGTCCTGGAGGCCGCACACGCATCGGTTCCGACCCCTAACTCGGAGCCTATTGCGCCAAACGAGCATGAGCGGTTGGACGTCACCTCGGGGGCTTCGATCTCAAAGGCGATCGAGCCGAACGCTAGCCCCGCACTCTGCATGATCCATGACTCCGAGGATCCGGACTCCTTTCCGAACTCCGAACCCCCCGCGCCCCTGCCGACCGAATCCGATTGGGCGCCGATAATAGAGTTCACCGCCACAGACATCTTTCAGCACTCGCCTTGTGGCGATATCCTGAACCCTCTCAAGTCTCTCTCCTTATCAGGAGAGCCTTGGCCGAACTATGATCAGCGAGGATGGGATACGGATGATTAAGAAATTCAAAGCCCACCCACCACCCACTTGGTAGCCACTGTCGACAATTTAAACGACGTGCTCAACTTCGACTCCGGAGACATCGACAGCATGGATGACGATGCAGGAGATACCGACGAACCAACGCCCATAGGGCATTGGACAGCCACCTCATCTCACGATGTGTACATGGTGGATACCCCTAAAGGAAGCGACAACGAGGAAAAAGGGGATGGGACGGGAGATCGACCCCCTAAAAAGCAATCAAAGCATCAGCGTAAACGCCGACCCAAGCCCCGCCTCGACAAAAACCCAGCCATAGAGCAGGACGAGCCGGTAGACGACAAGCAGGCCTCAGAGCAATCGTCCGAACAGGGCAACACAGATAGAGAAACCGAACATCCCTCCTCCGGCGAAAACGGCATTCCAGACGACCTCACGCTGAATAAACCTATGGAGCAGAAGAATCTCCATGAGAGGCTCGTTGCAACTGCACGCAGCCTAAAAAAGCAGAAGCGGAAACTAAAAACAGCAGAAGATGCACTCCGGATTAGATGGAGCAAAGTAATCAATACCACAGATAAGTACGGCGACAGTCGCCGCACTAAAAGCTATCCGAAAATAAAGCTACTACCTGAATTCGACGAAGAGGCCCTAGAGCCCTCGCATTCAAAAAATGAAAAAGCCACACGATCGGATAGACGACCGCATAAAGCGGCAAGCGGCGCCGCAACTAAATCGGCATCCGACCCACTTAAGGATTCGCATCATGGCCCAGTCAGGTCCATTTATGGGCCAAGAAAGCAAGCTCTCGTAAGCAACGCTATGAAGCCATCATCAGAATCCGGCACACCCAAATACAGGGGCGCCGCACACCCCCTATGTTTCGCCGATGAAGTCCTGGACTATGAATTCCCAGAGGGATTCAAACCCGTAAACATAGAGTCATATGATGGAACAATAGACCCTGGAGTTTGGATCGAGGATTATATCCTCCACATACACATGGCTAGAGGAGATGATCTCCACGCCATAAAATATCTACCCCTTAAGCTTAAAGGGCCAGCCCGGCATTGGCTTAAAAGCCTTCCCGAAAACACAATTGGAAGCTGGGAAGAGCTCGAGGATGCTTTCCGAGCAAACTTTCAAGGGACCTATGTCCGCCCTCCGGATGTAGACGATCTTAGTCACATAACTCAACAACCCGGAGAATCAGCTCGGCAGTTCTGGAATAGATTCCTCACTAAAAAGAATCAGATAGTCGACTGTCCGGACGCCGAAGAATTAGCAGCTTTCAGGCATAACGTCCGAGATGAATGGCTCGCCAGACACCTCGGCCAAGAAAAGCCAAGAACAATGGCCGCACTAACAAGCCTCATGACCCGCTTTTGTGCAGGGGAGGACAGCTGGTTGGCAAGGTGCAGCCCCAGCAACCCAAGTACATCCGAAACTAGGGATGGAAATGGAAAACCGTGACGCAACAAGGACCGTCGCTGGACTAAGGACAAAAGTCCGAAGAGCACGGCAGTCAATGCCGAATTCAAAGGCTCACGACAAAATCAGGAAAAATCGCCCCCCCCCCCCAGGATAACAGGGACGATCCATCCAACCTAAATAAAGTCCTGGACAGGATATGTCAGATACACAGTACGCCCGGGAAGCCTGCTAACCATACCCACAGAGACTGTTGGGTTTTCAAACAATCCGGCAGACTCAATGCCGAACACAAGGGGCTCGACACACCAAGCGAAGACGAGGACGAACCCCAAAAGCAGAGCACCAGGAAACAAAAGAACTTCCCACAAGAAGTAAAAATAGTGAACTCACTTCACATAACAAAACGTGCGGCGCCCGTAAAGGTACGCACCACACGGCCCAAAGGGTCATGCCACTGGTTGTCAAAACCGATCATCTTCGATCAGCTAGATTATTCTAGGAATATCAAGAATGAAGGCTGGACTGCCTTGATACTCGATCCAATAATTGGCGGACTCCAGTTTTCAAATGTCCTTATGGACGGCGGCAGTGGACTAAACCTGATATATCAGGATACAATCCAGCAAATGGGGATAAACCCAGCAAGAATCCGCCGCAGCAAAACCTCCTTTCAAGGGGTAATACCTGGTCCGGACACCCATTGTATGGGTTTTCTCCGGCTCGGAGTCATATTCGGCTCTACTGATAACCTCGTCCCGTTCTCAAGTCGCTATCAAGCACTACTGGGACGCGAAGCTTTCGCCTGCTTTAACGCAATACCGCATTATGCATCTCTTACGCTTAAGATGCCCGGTCCACGAGGCATCATCTCTTTGAAGGGGAAGCACTAAAGTGCGCCTCCCCAAGCGGAGGACTGTGCGGCCGCTTTGACAGCCCCATAGCAAAATGGCCTCACCGGCCAAAAAAACTTCGAAATAGGTCATTCAAGACCACGAACGCGGATAGACGAGTTCGGTGCAAAATCATCATTGATGAAGGCCTAGAAGCCATATACCCCCGCACTAGGGGCTCCACGCATATACAATAAGAGACAATAAAGCTCAATCTTATATATCTTACTTTATACTTTGCTTATTTTAAACTTTTTCGGCACGACCCGTTTTCAACTCAGTTCCTCTCTTTTACAGATGAACGTCGTGCAGCGCCCGTCCAGGATACGGCACAACGGAGACACAGGCGCAGACGTGCAGTAGGGACCCGTCCTAAAGGATTCTTTTTAGATTAAGACCCTGTGTAAACCTTTTTTACTGTCTCTTGTTGCTACACATCCCCTGGTTTTTTCTTTTTGATATAACCAAGGAGGAGGCTAGCGTCTTGGCATGTGGCCACATTAGAATTTTTGCACGTACCTGGACACCAGGGGCTTTTTTAATAAAGAGTGTTGTTTCGCCCGCACTCATAAAGACCAAACACCTTAGGGAGTGTTCGGCGTCGCGAGTTTTGGCATTATATGCATCAGCTCGGAATCATGTCTTTGGTCAAATGTTGGGTTGCCCGGCTCCTGAGTTCGGCTACCTTACGTTCCGCTCTATCGGCTAAGGTAGCACCAGGAGAACTACTGCGATTGTGCCCCGGTTCGGCCGGGCGAGCACCTCAGTAGAGAAAGCCGAAAACTGACTGTCATGATGTAGCGTGAGACTGGTCAGCCACTCGATGACCTATCGGAATCTATCGGATTCCTCCGCTTTAACGAAGGGCCGCTTCCCGGTCAGGCACATACGCGCCCCGAACTCGGACGAGCGCAGTTGCCACCAAGGGGCTACCTAAATAGTCTCACTGTCAAACTCCTATGGCTAAGTGAAAGTGTTAAAGCATTATAGTCCGGTTGCCTGGCCCGCTGCGCTATCACCTCCTTTGTAGGACCAAGACGTTGGGTTAAGTGTGAAAATGCGTCTTCTGCGAGCACCCCCGCACTATGTGCATGGGGGCTGAAGCCAACGACTGCCATCTTTCAGATTCTGTATAAAACGGCCGCACAGGAGGTGTTCCCAATACTTGGAGGCACAAGTATAGAAAAGGCCACTACAGTTTATCAAAATATTACTTTATAATTACATATGCTATCATAACATAGCATCTTTCGGGCACTGCGTCTCTATTACACGAGCGCCTTCAAGAACTTCCTGGAAATAGTGCTCGGAGGGTACTCGGCTTTTGTCCGAATCTCGGTACGCAACAATGGTGGTCTCCATCTCTGCCCAGTATGTCTTAACACGGGAAAGAGCCATCCTAGCGCCCTCTATGCATGCTGACCTCTTCATTGCATTTATACGTGGCACCGTGTCAAGGAATTGCTGCACCAAGCTGAAATAACTCTTCGGCTCCGATCTCCCTGGCCACAGGTGACCCATGACGTACTTCATGGCGAGTCCAGACAACCTATTCAGTTCAGCCCATTGAGCCAAATGATCATCCACTGCCAGTGGACGCTCTGGATTGTGAAACTGCGACCAGAAAAGCTTTTCCACTTCGCGATCTTTCTGATCTCGAAAGTGTTCGGTCGCATCAGCAGCACTCGCTGCCAAGTCCAGATAGGTATCCTCCACACTCCACATCCGGTCCAACGGAGCAAACTTCGGATCACAAAATTTCCTTCGCAGCATAAAGGGCTTTCCAGCCGCAATCTGTTTGGCCTGACGCAGCTCCTCCTTCGCAGCTCTCATCGCAGAGCGCGCGTCCTTGGCATTGGCAACGGCCTTCTCTAAGTCCGTCTGTTTCGCCTGGTCTTCTTTTTCAAGAAGTCTGCAACGGTCTGTAGCGCTTTTTAACTTTTTGGCCATCTCGGCCATCTCTTCTTTGCTTCGGCAATGAGCAGCCTGTTCGGCTCTTAGCTCTTCAAGGGCTTTTCTGGCGGCCGCATCACTTTCGTTGGCTTGTTCTTTAGCTCGGGCAAGTTCTTCCCTAAGACTCTCCACGGCGGCCGCACCATCTGCGTCAAGCACACACATCGTAAGAAACAGGCATAAAACTGTTCTTACCTGATGCCGCCCGAGGAATTACATACCTTGAGCCTCATCAAGCCGCTTATCGACAAGCGTGATGTCGGCATCTGCCACGTCCAGTTGCCGCTTTAGTTCGGCAAATCGTCAGTTCGGCTCGATTCCGGACACCCTGCCGCCTACATTCAAAGGCGACATCTTAGACCTGGGATTATGATCCTCCGCGTGCCATCATTTCTTGATGACGCGCAGAGTCTCAGGGGCTACTATCTACACAGGGAGCATCTTATTCATGCGCAACTGACAAAAGTATACATTATCTAATGTACCTCGAAACCCGTCAGTAAACTTTTGATGGCCTCATACAATCCGCTCTCTACGGATGAAATCCTTTCAATCACCGTGCCCATCAATGCACGGTGCTCCTCTGAGATAGAAGCTCGCCCCAGCAGAATCTTTAGCTCCTCCGGCCGAGCACTAGACGGTGCCGGGCTCATCCCATGACCTCTTTCGAAGGCCGGACGCGGAGAACCTCAGGGGGCCGCATAGCCACCTTCCGCCCCTGCCGGATTTGGAGAAACCCTCCGCGACGACACCTCAGGGTCGCCCGCCTCGCTAGGCGGCACGGCAGGGGGAGGCGTCCCGCTCTCCATCATCTCCGGAAGGAGATCCCCCGAAGACGAGCTCTGCTGAGAAGGGCTGAGGTCCAAGCTACAAGATAAAGGTTTGGTTAATCTTCTCAGATATAAATCAAGGACTTCCCTCATCCCTCAAAAGGAAAATCTTTTCTCCACTTACGGCTCGCTGGAGGGCTGATCCCCTTGAGGGCGTAGTCCGGCCGAGGAACTACCCGGCGTCGGACTCTCTGACGAGGATTTTCTCCCCCGTTTCGAGGCCATGGTTTCCGGGTCGTCAGAGGTGGCTCTCTTCTTCCCCTTAGGAGAGGAATTGTCGGTTCCTCCCTTAGGAGAAGCCTCCTTCGAGGAGGCCATAGCTTCCTTGTCCTCTCCCTCCAAAGGCATTATCTCCAGCATCCTGACCAGCACGGGATCAGGCCTGGTTTCAGGAAGGGGAGCCGGACACCTGATCAGCTTCGCCTTCGCTATCCACTCCTGTTTAAAAGGACGGCTCTTTTAGGGGCAAGTTTATGACAATCATACGGATAGAAGGTCCGGGCACAAGGTTGCTTACTTGAGTATCCGGGCGATTGCAGCTTAGGCCTGCGTCCTCGGTTAAATCCGGACACATCTCTTGTGATCCGAAGAACAGTCTATACATCTCCGCGGGCGTTGCGCCCATAAAGTTCTAGAGAGCTCGCGGTCCCTCTGGATTAAACTCCCACAGGCGAAGGGGGCGACGTTTGCCGGGCAATATTTGGTGAATCAGCATGACCTGCGTCACCTTGACCAAGCTGAGGTCACCTTCCAAGAGATCCTTAATTCGGCCCTGTAACAGGGGCACGTCTTTGGGCAAACCTCAATCTAACCCTCTGTTAACCCATGACGCTAGCCGTGGTGGGGGACCCGAACGAAAGGCAGGAAGCGCCACCCACTTGGTGCTTTGGGAAGCGGTGATATAAAACCACTCTCGTTGCCACAATCCTAGCTCCTCTTGAAAAGAGCCCTCGGGCCATGGAGCATCAGCATTTTTGCTTATAACAGCGCCTCCGCACTCTGCGTGCCGTCCTTTGATCATCTTCGGCTCCACTTTGAAAGTCTTGAGCCATAATCCGAATTGAGGGGTAACACGGAGGAACGCTTCACATACAACGATAAACGAGGAGATATGGAGGATGGACTCCGGAGCTAAGTCGTGGAATTCCAGCCCGTAATAAAACAGCAGTCCCCTCACAAAGGGGTCCATCGGGAAGCCTAACCCTCGAAGGAAGTGAGACACGAACACTATGCTCTCACCGGGCTGGGGACTGGGGATAGCCTGCCTTTGAGCAGGCAACCTGTGCGAAATTTCGGCGGTCAAGAACTTAGCCTCTCTCAACTTTAGCATGTCCTCCTCCGTGACGGAGGAGGGCATCCATCGGCCTTGAAGGTCGGAACCGGACTTTGTCGAAGGTCTGTGGCGCTCGGAATCTGGAGCCTAGGGTGTTGGAACTCGAGGCGACGGGCGAACTTGTTTTGGGATTGGAGAAAAGGAGTAAGGCCCTAGTCTCTGTATAAGAGGTTGAATACCAGGAGCCCTCCCCATAACCATTTGGGACTCGCCTTTAATCGAGAAAACATGCTAACGGGCACGATTGGGTTACCCACGTCCGTATTGATGAGAATCCCGTAAAAGGGGGCACACGATCTCTGCTTTGACAAGACGTGCCAAGGAAACTGCCTCACAAAACACGTTGAGGTGGAAAAGTGAAAACGATTCGAGTGAAGGACTTTGCTGTAGTGTGATGATGCACTACGAAATACGTCAGCAGATTTGATTTGTGTTAATATTATTCTCTCTATGGCAATATGTGGAAGCTTATTTTGCAGAACCGGACACTACTCTTGGTGTTTACAATCTTCTATGAAGGACTTGGAGGAGGAACCCGCCTTGCAATGCCGAAGACAATTTGCGCGCCGGACTCGTCGTCATTGAAGCCTGGTTCAGGGCCTACTGAGGGAGTCCTGGATTAGGGGGTGTTCGGGTAGCCGGACTATACCTTCAGCCGGACTCCTGGACTATGAAGATACAAGATTGAAGACTTCGTCTCGTGTCCGGATGGGACTTTCCTTGGCGTGGAAGGCAAGCTTGGTGATGCGGATATTCAAGATCTCCTACCATTGTAACCGACTCTATGTAACCCTAACCCTACCCGGTGTCTATATAAACCGGAGGGTTGTAGTCCATAGGCAATCAACTCCATATACAACAATCATACCGTAGGCTAGCTTCTAGGGTTTAGCCTCCTTGATCTCGTGGTAGATCTACTCTTGTACTACCCATATCATCAATATTAATCAAGCAGGATGTAGGGTTTTACCTCCATCAAGAGGGCCCGAACCTGGGTAAAACATCATGTTCCCTACCTCCTGTTACCATCCGGCCTAGACGCACAGTTCGGGACCCACTACCCGAGATCCGCCGGTTTTGACACCGACGGGGAGAACATTGTATTGAGATCCAAAAAGAGAGAAGAAGCCATCTAGCTAATAACTATGGACCCGTAGGTCTGAGGTGAACTACTCACACTTCATCGGAGGGGCTATGGTGATGATGTAGAAGCCCTCCGTGATGGATACCTCCTCTGGCGGAGCTCCGGAACAGGCCCCAAGATGGGATCTGGTGGATACAGAAAGTTGCGATGGTGGAATTAGGGTTTTGGCTTCGTATCTGATCGTTTGGGGGTACGTAGGTATATATAGGAGGAAGGAGTATGTCGATGGAGCAACAGGGGGCCCACGAGGGTGGATGGCGCGCCTGGGGGGGTAGGCGCGCCCCCTACCTCGTGGCCTCCTTTGTGTCTTGACGTAGGGTCCAAGTCTCCTAGATCATGTTCGGTGAGAAAATCACGTTCCCGAAGGTTTCATTCCGTTTGGACTCCGTTTGATATTCCTTTTCTTCGAAACCCTAAAATAGGCAAAAAAACAACAATTCTGACTAGGCCTCCGGTTAATAGGTTAGTCCCAAAAATAATATAAAAGTGGATAATAAAGCCCAATAATGTCCAAAACAGTAGATAATATAGCATGGAGCAATCAAAAATTAGAGATACGTTGGAGACGTATCAAGATGCCATGGTAAGATTTTTTTACTATTACGACATCCGTGCATCTTTTACATAAATTCTTCTAAAACTAAACTACATTGCTAACTACGAAGTTATTATTATGTTTTTCAACAGAAAATCCCGATGGATTGTGTGCCTCATATGATGTATCAGAATGGTCGCCTTGATGTTTTGAACATATGGCCAGGTCATCCTACGAATCTCACCTGTCCATATCGGATTTCTAAAACTAGTGAAGACATGAAAATCAAAGAATGGAAAAAATGTATGGACAGTCGTAAGGAGGTACTTGGAAGCAACATTGTGTGAAAGGCAAGAATTGGAGACAGGATAATCTCCATTCTCCATAATGGAGACTCAGGGCCTATCTTGTTTTATGATATTTTACCTAAGAGAAGGTAGTAGGTCCTATGAGAGAGAAGTAGGTCCTAAATACAATGTGTTATTATGTGGTACAATGTGTTAGAGTTGATGATGATGAGGAGTTGTGACTATGACTAGTGACCAACTTGCTATATGATGTCTCATTGATGAAAATGATGATCATGAGTAGGTGTTATATGACAATGATGTATTATGACGATAAGTTGTTAATGATATGATGATGATATTTATTATATCATTGGGTGAAAGAACCGTGGACTAGTTTCAAGTTTCCATCCACTTGAAACTAGTCCATGGTTCTTTCACCCAGTGATTTAATAACTCATTATGATGTAAAAACAAACTCTAAAATGCTGATGTATGAAAACTTGTATAAAGGTGTATGAATACAACATGAAATAAAAAGAAATATAATACGGAATAGTAGTAGTAGCATGGGCTGCGAGAGGCGCTACTAGTAGTTACCAGTAGCGTCTTTTCAGAGAAGCGCTACTACTAAGTGGATATAGCAGTAGCGCAGTTTAGCCCCCGCTACTGCTAAGTTTTAGCTGTAGCGTCGTACTAGTAGCGCCGCCACCCGCGCTACTAGTATGCCTAAAACCCGCGCTACTGCTAGGTACGCCCAATGTCTATATAAACTGAGGGGTTTAGTCTATGGGGGGGACGGTCAAAATTACAATCGTCTAGCCATAGGGTTAGAACTCAACTTACGATCTTGAGGTAGATCAAACTTGTACTAGACACATCATCATCAATATAATCAAAGCAGGACGTAGGGGATTACCTCTTCGAGAGGGCCTGAACCTGGGTAAATATTGTCCCCTTTGTCTCCTATTACCCATAGATCCGAGATCCGCAGCTCGGGACCCCCTACCCGAGGACTACCAGTTTTAGTACCGACATTGGTGCTTTCACTGAGAGTTCAGTTGTGTGACCAAAAAAAGAATCGATGGCTCGTCTACAGATCAACTGCGACACCGGCTGTGGTGACATCTTAGTCCCTGGGAAGCTTTTCCCATTCAGCAGCATTGTCATGCATGCTAACTCAACGGGCCATATCACCCGTGTTGAGAATTTCACCCCGAACCAAGTTGTCACGTTCGGGAGTCGGGAGTACACCGCAGATTCACGCGGTGATCTCGTCCTTTCTGACTAGATTCCAGGTTGGATTGAGAATCCACCGCAGGCCTGACCTCAGAACCGGCTTCCAGTCCGGGCCACGGATCGGATCCCGTGGTGGATCCAGCTGCAATCACGGATCCTATCATCACCACGCCGAGCCTTGACTCCGGTGTGGACCATATCTTCTCATCGGGCCTTGACCGTGACTCAAGCCCGAACACGCACCTAGGGTCAAGTTCAGATCTGATCACCTCTGTGGACAGCCAAAGATCAACCCTGGCCGACCATTGAAGCCGCGTCGAGTGACTCGCGGATGACGCTTCAGATCAGCCCGGCCTATAATCAGGCCATGAGCTTTTGACACGAGATCATGCCGACCAACCTGACCCCCCCCCTAGAGGGCACGACATGCCAACAGGGGAGCATAGGAACCCCCAAACAAGAAATTGCCGTTATGGCAAGGACCCCGTTAAATACCCTCAGCACTACAACACACGTAGAAGGCTAGAAGAAAATCGTGCCCCTCCGCGATCCATCTACGGGTCAAGGGGAAGCGCGTCAGGCAGACTCGACGACTATGAGGCCTGGTTAGACAGGCACGATACGGCTCGGGAACAGGCATATGCACGGATGTCTCCCAATATTCAACATAATAGGACCCGATTTTCGAGAGCCCACACATCTGATCTATTTCACATACGAGGTGATGGAGTGATATGTCTCCAACGTATCTATAATGCCTTATTGTTCCATGCTATTATAGAATAAATCTTGGATGTTTTATATGCAATTATATATCACTTTATGGGAAAAACCTATTAACTTAGTGCCAAGTGCCAATTGTTGTTTTTTGTTTGTTTTTGGTTTTCCAGATTATTAGTAACAAACGAAGTCCAAATGCCACGAAATTTTTTTATGATTTTTTCTGGACAGAAGAGACCCTGGAAGCTTCGAGAAAGGGCCAGAACATGAAGGAGTAGCCCACAAGGCACCAGGGCATGCCCAGGGGGCAGGCGCGCCCTGGTGGCTTGCAGGGCCCACGTTTAGCTATTTAACCTAATTCTGCCTCTATAAATTCTCTAAAATTGGGAAAACAACAGAGAGCCACACAAAATACTTTTTTCCGCTGTTGCAAGCTTCTTTTCTCGAGAGATCCCATCGGGGGCCTTTTCCGGCACTCTGCCTGTCACGGGAAACCACAACACCTATGGGACCAGAGGGCCCCTTACTGGTTCGGCAGGGGACGTCACGTTGCATAAAGAGCAGACGAGCGTTGGACAACACGACAGAGATCACGCAGGTAATTTTACCCAGGTTCGGGCCCCCGTAAGGCGTAAAACCCTACTCCTGCTTTGGTGGATCGATGGTGGAAGAGTGGTGGTGGAGCATAGTACACTTGCCCGGCAAGGGCGGCAGTGGCTACATGCGTATGGGCGTGTTTGTTCTCAAACCTTCTAACCCATTCTATGGTTGCCATGGGCCTCCTTTTATAGATTAAGGGGCTACCACAGTGACAAAGTAGTCATTATGCACTAAGAAGATAGCAAATAGTGCTATCATACCTAACTCTGAAGTCTGACATGGTGCATTAAATGCACCACTTAATGTCACGTTGTTGGTTGCCCGACAAGCTTTGCTGGGCTATTTTGCCAGCTTCACACCTGCTCGCTTGACACGTCGCAGGATGGGTGTCGTTCGAGGGTATCTTCTGTAGAGAAAGGTTGTCATGTGGCGAATGGCTGCCACTCAGTCACTTTGCGGCTTGACACCGCACTGATTGACGATGCGGGTCATGGTGGAGTAGTTGGGTGAGGTGGTTTTTCCCTCGTGTGTCCCGGCAAGCCCTGCCGGGACGTCTTGGGCGTCTTCTTCCGGGGGCGGCCCCACCCCTGCTGAGCTCTCTTGCCCGGCAAGGGGGCTTTCCTCCTGATGGTATCTTGTTCCTTTGGCTTGATCTTGGTCCTCTTGGTTTGCATGTTGGTCCTTTGAAGCTCTTGGTCACTTGCACTCTGGCGTGGCCTGGTGCCTCAATCCTGTTCCCGTGCATGTGCATAGTCTGGGCAACAAACCAAGGTTTGTTGCACCGACAGAAGCCCCGGGCCTACCCCGAATGCGCTGCCGGGCATCGTCGGGGAAGGGCCTAATAAGTGCACAGGCGGGGGTGCTGAAGAGGTTGTCCTCTTGAGGTCTCTTTTTTATTTTTCTTCTTCATCAATCTTGAGTACGGGCCAGTTTCCGGTTTCCCCGCAGGTCACACGTAACGCTGTGGAGGAACTTTGATCGTGGCCCGGACTTCCCACGTCCCATGATCACGGGGCAAAAGCTATCATCCCACTTGCCTCCCATTTCGCATGCACCTGCCACGTGTTCTGCATGCATTGGGCGTGGTAGGTGGTGGATGCAGAGGGCGCCGGGAGGAGTGCCATGGACGAAAACTGGGCGCCGATGGTTGGAGCAGAGGGTCAGCCTTGATTCTTAGAGCCACAGGAGGTGCCGAGAGGCCGAATTGGAGGAGCGGGGTGGCCATTTCCTGCGTGAGAAGCCAGCCCCCTGCCTCATCCTCCTATAAAAAGGGGCAGGGCGGTGCTTCTCCACACATGCTTTTTCTTCTTCCCCTCTAAAACTCTTCCCTTCTAGTCATGGTGAGAGGGCGAGGGCATGGCGGTGTCCCAGCAGCGGCGACGAGGGCTTATACTGGATAGCGCATCCCTCCTCCTCCGGATCCTGCAGTGGTGGAGCCCGCCATGAGAGGAGGAGGGAGGGGCAAGGCCGAGGTCGTCGTGGTGCTCGAGGAAGAGGAGGGCGGGGCGACGCCTTGGCTGCGCCCCCACCGGCGGATCTTCCCCCAATGGAAGGACATGTTGGGGACCAACCTCGATCTGGCTGTACAAACCTTTGTTCGGCCATCTTTGTCTCCCAATTCCCTTTGCACGGGAAATGGAGCTCGAACAGCCACGCACTCTGAGGTTGCACATGAGGGGTTGTGGGAATGGCGGCATGTGGGTTGACGTCGACTTCCCTAGCCCTCACGTGATGTACCTCTGTCATGGTTGGAAGACTTTTGCTCGCGCCCACGGCTTTTCGGTGGGGCATGTTCTCCAGTTCAAATTAATGGAGAGTGGCCTGCTCTCCGTCAAGATCTCCGGGCGCTCAGGAGGTCACTTAGGGTGCTGCGCGGAGAGGTCAACCAACGACAAAAGCTCCTCCTCGAGCGAAAGCGATGAGGAGGACAGTGATGACGATGATGACAGTAGCGGGTGAGGGGAGGGACGACTCTGACTCCGGCTGAGCGCCACCCGCACCATCCTCATCAGGTGGCAGCACCATCATCTGCATCCACATCTCCTTCCGGGCAATGTGATTTGTCGGGGAGTTGGATGGAGAGGTGGGGATGGCGCTCCCTGGATCCTCGAGCAATCCCCCAGCTGGACCCCGGTAGGCTTCCTCTCGGGCTGCAACTCTGTTAGCCCTGCCGTGTCCTGCTGGCCCTGGTGGCGGTGGTCGACGGTTCACCTCCACCATGCTCTCCATCGACACGTTCCCCGGTGCTCTCCCTTTCCCGCCGGTCTACCTCTCCTGGAGCCCGAGGGGGGCGGGCTAGGCTTCTGCCTGGGCGCTCCTTTCACCCTCCTTGCCTTTGACGGCCGTGCTAGGAGGAGAGGGACAAGAAAGGGCATTACGGGGCACTTATCTTTTTTTAATCTGAAATCAATAGGCATTTGTCAAACTTTAATTCAAATAATGTAATCTCTCGAGTCCATGTTTGTGTTTTGTAAGGCTTGTACTTGCATTATCAGCATATTAATGAAAAAGATGAACCTTGCTGGGAACCCGTGCATGTATATGTCCATGCAGAGGTGGGATGCCTCATTAGTGCAAATAAACAAGTTTTCCCCGGCAGGCTACCCTGCCAGCACCCTTTTGTTTGCCGGAGAACTGTGTCTACTGTGTAAAAAATTAAAGGGACCAGCCCCCTGCCAACTCCATTTTACCAAAGGCCACTACGACCATCCTGACCAAAGCAATGTTCGAGTCAAGGATGGGAGCACCTAAGTCTCAAAAGAGTGGTGAGGTTTTCTCATGCACAAGTTATAGCTTACAGAACACTAATGGACAAGAGGTAGAACTTATCTATTTGGCTTGCCGGAGATCTCAATGTTGGTCCATCTTCCCAACTCCTTGTAGAGGCCAACTTCACGGCAGGAAACTGCAGCTTCATGCAGATGGGAGTGATGCAAGATGCGATCCTATCTATATGCATATGCAAATGCTCATGAAATGCTTATGCAATGCTCTTGGAATGCTCATGCATGCATGCAACTTGGTCGCCCCCCCCCCCCAGCGCTTAGTTTATTTCTCCGCTGCTCAGGGTCATCGCCTGACTTTGTACAAGGGTTTACATGCAACTGAGGCAAGGCCTGTACAAAAGGGTGGCTGTTGGGCAGGGCCCGACGGCCGCGCCTTACGGGTAGAACTTGCAGAGATGCTCAAGATTCCATGAGTTTTGCAATTGAATGCCATCTCCAGTCTGCAGACGGACTGCGCTAGGTCTGGTGACTCGTACTACCTGGTAAGGGCCTTCCCACTTCGGCGTCAACTTGTTTGCACCCTTGGCGGACTGAACGCGCCTAAGGACAAGGTCTCCTTCCTCAAAACACCGGCCATGTACCCCGCGGCTATGATAGCGATGCAGGGCCTGTTGATAGCGTGCAGCACGCGTAGCGGCCCGGAGACGGTTCTCCTCGAGTAGCACAGCGTCGTCACGCTGGTGCTGGTCTTGTGCTACTTCATCGTAGGCAAGCACTCGAGGCGACCCAAAAATGAGTTTCTTGGGGATAACTGCTTCTGCCCCGTAGACTAGGGAAAAGGAAGTCTGCCCGGTAGCTCGATTCAGTGTCGTTCTAAGGGACCAGAAAACTACCGGCATCTCGTCGGTCCACCGCCTGTCGTGCTTCCGCAGCGTATCAAAGGTTCTTGTCTTGAGTCCTCGCAGCACTTCAGCGTTTGCCATCTTAGCTTGCCCATTTCTCCTGGGATGTGCAACAGAGGCAAATGAGATCTTGCATCCGAGGGCATGAACATATTGCATGAAGGCGCGGCTTGTGAACTGGGTGCCATTGTCGGTAATAATCCTTGCTGGATCTCCAAAATGGCACACCAATTCTTTCAAGATGATAGCTGACTGAGCAGTCACCTTTCTCAGGGTAGTCACTTCTGGTCACTTTGTAAACTTGTCGATGGCAACGAACATGAATTCAAAGCCCCCGATTGCTCGGGGGGAAGGGCCAAGGATATCAAGCCCCCAGACCGAAATGGCCATGATAAAGCGATTATCTAAAGAGCTTGGGCAGGAAGGTGGATGTTCTTGGAATGGAACTTCCAGGCTTCACACTTGGTGACTAGCTCAATTGCATCTTGGAGGGTTGTGGGCCAATAGAATCCTTGCCGGAATGCTTTCCCAACCAGTGCTCTTGATCCAATGCGGGAGCCGCACATGCCTTTGTGTATCTCAGCCAGCAGTTCCTTTCCTTCTTCCCGGCTGTAAGGGCATATTTGTCCCTAAGGTGTTTTAGTGATTGATGACAATGCATTTGCGGACTAATCGTGTGTCTTGAGTATTTCAGATATTTCATTACTAGGCACAAGACGGTTAGGAGCCCCTCGAAGATTACTGAAGACGGCGTTTTTCTACGTTCCTTTTTCGGTGGATTTGAGTCGTAGGAAACCCATACTATTAAGAGGGGGTCCGCTTTGGAAAGGTTTGGGTGGAATCGTCATGTACACGTTTACTCCTCTTTGCACCGCCTTTCCCTTAGCCTTTGGAGCATCCTTCGTTTCTTCGTGTTTGTGCAAAAAGAAGACTCCCTAATGTTGTTGTTCTGAGGCTTGCGGTAGTACTGCTCCTCGAAGCGGTAGTACCGCAGGCCTTTGCGGTAGTACCGCAGGCAGTCACGGTAGTACCGCTCCTTGGGAGCCGTAGTACCTTGAGTCCTAGTCCGGCACAGCTCCATCAGCGGAAGTAATTTTTTACATCCGCTCCCTGCGCGGTAGTACCGCTCGCCTTGAGCGGTAGTACCGTGTCGGATTTTTGCACTATTTGAAAATCAGCGGAACTGGCCACGGACGTTTCTTTATTTGTCCACTGTCGTCCCAGGCTGGTCCAACCCTGCCTTGCGGTAGTACCGCAAGGGGGTGCGGAAGTACCGCGCGAGCGGCAGTAGCGCTCCAGCTTCGTTGCTACAGGGCTGGGCTAGTTCCTGCCGTGGCCATGGTAGTACCGCGGTTCGCTGCGGTAGTACCGTGAGCCCTTGCGATAGTACCGCTTGGCTGGCACGGTAGTACCACAAGTCGCGGGCTGTTTAAGTGGATAATGTTTGGATTTGTCTCTCCACTATATAAGGGGTATCTTCTTCTCCGAGTTGACCACCTCTTCCAACCCTAAGCTCCATTGTTGCTCCAAGCTCCATTTTTGCCCGATCTCTCTCCCTAGCCAATCAGACTTGTTGATTTTCTAGGGATTGGTTGAGAAGGCCTCGATCTACACTTCCACCAAGAGAAATTCGATTCCCCCACTAATCCCTTGCGAATCTTGTTACTCTTGGGTGTTTGATCACCCTAGACGGTTGAGGTCACCGCGGAGCCATATTCCATTGTGGTGAAGCTTCGTGGTGTTGTTGGGAGCCTCCGATTAAGTTGTGGAGATTGCCCCAACCTTGTTTGTAAAGGTCCGATCACTGCCTCCAAGGGCACCAATAGTGGAATCACGACATCTCGCATTGTGTGAGGGCGTGAGGAGAATACGGTGGCCCTAGTGGCTTCTTGGGGAGCATTGTGCCTCCACACCGCTCCAACGGAGACGTACTTCCCCTCAATAGGAAGGAACTTCGGTAACACATCCTCGTCTTCACCGGCTCCACTCTTGGTTATCTCGTACCTTTACTTGTGCAAGCTTATTTGTGTTATTTCCCTTGCTTGCTTGTGTGCTTATTGTTGTTGCATCATATAGGTTGTTCACATATTTGCATGTCTAGACAAACCTACTTGGATGCAAAGTTTAATTTGGTAAAGAAAAGTTAAAAATTGTTAGTTTCCTATTCACCCCCTCCCCCTCTAGTCAACTATATCGATCCTTTCAATTGGTATCAGAGCCTCGTCTCTTTACTAAGGACTTTGTCGTCCGAAGATTATGCTTGACACCATAGACGGTGTGGAGGAGCATTCCGGTGTGAATCCGATCTCGTCTACGAGCGATGGGGGAACCGCGGTCTCTCGTGAGGAATTCAATGTGGCTTTGGAAACATTGAAAACCTCCATGATGACCGAGGTTGAAAGCATGTTTAATAAATTCATAGAAGGGCTTAAACTTTCCACCGCACCATTGAAAGTGAGTGATCCCACTAACAAGGTGACGGATGCTAACTCCAACAAGGAGGAAGCTACGAGTGAAAAGGATCTTTCTTCTAGTGGTAAAAATGGCACCAACATCTTTGCCCATGTGGAACCTCCACTTGTTTATGGTGAACCAATTCCTTCCACTCATTTGAATCATGTCGGTCCTCCCCCTAAGATTGTGAAAAATGAGGACTTTGATTCTTGGGTTTATCGTTTCAAGCATCATTTAAATCATGTGAATACTAATCTTTGGAGAATCATTGAAGAAGGTTTCTATCCGCATGACCGAAGCAACTTCACTCCTAGAGAGGCCGCGGATAATCAATTCAATGAGAATGCTCTCTTCATCATCCAAGATGCAATTCCACCCTAAGATCTTCCTCACCTCCGGCCCTTCGCCATGGCCAAAGATGCATGGCACCAAGTTGTTTCCCTCTACAGGGGAAGCGTAAGAATTCAACGCTCCAACTATGAAGTGGTGCAAGATGAAGCCGATGAGTTTGCAATGAAAGAAGATGAAGAACCTCGTGAGCTTTATCGGAGAGTAACCAAACTCATGGTCTCACTCTGAGATCATGGGAGCAAGGATACAGATGACAATTGGATCAAGCACAAATTCCTCAAGGCAATGATGCCTTACCACAAGGCCATGTCCTCCGTCATTCGTCAAAGGCCGGACTTCCACACCTTGTCCTCAAGCGAAGTGTTGGATGAGTTTGTGTCTATGAGCATCTTGGACAAAACCGCCGACAATGCGGTGCTACGTTCTCAAAGAGAAAATAAGCCCAACCTTGCGTTAAAGGCCAAGGTGAGGGTGGAAGAAGAGGACGAAGAGGAAGAAGAGGAGAGCAACCCCGAAGATACAAAGTATGCCTATCATGAACACATGGCTCTTGCTTCAAGGCAATTTTGGAGCAAGAAGAACTCAAGGCCCAACTTCAACAAGAACAACTCAAGTGGCACGAAGGTCAAGCAACGTATGAGGACTTGCTATAATTGTGGCAATGTGAGTCATTTCATTGCGGAATGCCTTTATGAGAAGAGGGAAGACAATGGTGGCAAGCTCATCCGAAAGGACAAAGTCAAGTCTTTCCCCAACAAGAGCAACTTCACCAAGAAGACTCCTCCCAAGGCGTTGGTGGTACAAGAAGAGTACAATGAGGATGATGATGAAGATGGTGAGTCAGTTTCCATGGCCTCCGTTTCCATTGCGACAACTCCACGGGTGTCACTCTTTGACTCACCCAATGAGAACATCACCGCCAAGTGCCTCATGGCTAAAGCCACCAACAAGGTAACCCCTAAAATCAATACTACCATCATTAATAATCCTTCTTTGACGGATTGCATTGATGAATATGAGGGATCTAATGTGGAGGAGAATGAGTTTGAGTCCTTTATTGGTAAACTCAAGGGTAAATCCAATAAGCATTTCGTTGCTCTCTTGGAGCAACTTGGTGAAGCCAATGACATGATCGAGGCTCATGAAGATACTATCTCCAAGATGGAGGGGCATAGTCGTGACTATGCCGATGAGATTTCGGATCTTTCCAATTCTCTTGGGGAAGAGTGTGGTCTTCGTTTGGCTCTTGAGGAGTCACACAACGTTGATCACGCTAAGTTAAAGAAAGATTTTGATCATGCTCTTGTTGTTTCTCGTGTGCTAAACTCTGAGAAGGCCAAGCTTGGGATTGATCTTGCTAGACTCAAAGAGGAGTTTGACTTACTTTACAAGGCTCACAAGGTCTTGAAGGGTGCTCATGCTAGCCTCAAAGAGTCTCATGATCAACTTCAAGTAAAGCTAACCAAGGAGAAAGCCACTTTTCCTCGTATGATGTTAATTGATAATGCAAATGCTACTAACCCATGTTGTGAGCATGTGCATCTTGTTGAGGATAATGCTAAGTTGAAGGTGAAACTTGAGAAAGGTCTTGTGTCTTGCATACAAGGCGAGAAGAACCTCAACGACCTTTTGAGCAACCAAAAGGAAGTTGTGGCCAAAGAAGGAATTGGGTACGTGCCCAAGTCCAAGAACAAGAAGAAGAATGACAAGGCCAAACGACCTCCACCTCCTCTCAAGCAAACCTTTGTGAAGGAGGGAGAGGATGCTACTAAGGAGAAGGAGAAGAACACCGTGAGGGGTAGTGATGCCAAGAAGGGTAACGCTTCCCTTCCCAACAAAGTCGGCGACTTTAACCCTTCTTATGTGTTGTGCCGTGCTAGTGGTGGGCATGTTTATGCCAAATTTGTTGGTTCTCCTTATGAGTACATTGAATGGTCTATTTGGGTTCCTAAGACCCTTGTTACTAACATCAAAGGACCCATTACAAAATGGGTACCTAAAACCAAGCATTAATCTCCTGTAGGTGTTTGCTTCCGGTGGGGGATCATGGTTTCTCAATAGTGGAGCTACTAATCATATGACCGGAAGCAAGGACTTGGTGGTGGACGTGCAAAAGATTCCATCCATGCCCACCAATGTCGAGTGGGGTGACGCCTCGTCCTCTAAGGTATTGGGACTCGGCAAGGTTGTCATTTCTCATGATCTTACGATCGATAAGGTCATGCTTGTTGAGTCCCTTGCATACAATTTACTTTCCATTCGTCAAATAGCACTCATGGGTTTTTCCACCTTCTTTGATGTTGATACCGTGGCCCTCTTGTGGATCAAGACTCTTAAAGTAGCCTTTGTTGGGCATGTGAAAACGGTCTCTATGTGATTAACTTTTCGGAGCGACTCACTAAGACCGCGACATGCCTAATGCTTTGGCATCGCCGTCTAGCCCATGTCAATATGAGATCTTTGCAAAGTCTTCTCAAGGGGGACCATGCCCGTGGACTAACAGATGTTACTTTTGCCAAAGATCGTGCTTGCAGTGCTTTTATCGAAGGAAAGCTACATGAAAAGGCTCACCCTCCCATGACTATCATTTACTCGAAGAGGCCTTTGGAGCTCCTTCACATGGATATCTTTGGGCCTCCATCTTTTGATATTCTTGGGGGTAGGAAGTATTGCTTGGTGATTGTGGATGATTATTCAAGATACACTTGGGTATATTTCATCAAGAGGAAGAGTGAGACCCAACAAACCGTCATTGACTTTGCAAATGAAGCTCAACGTCAACACAATGCAAAGATCTTGACAATAAGAAGCAACAACGGCACCGAGTTCAAGAACTACAGCTTGGATGAGTTTCTTAGTGATGAGGGGATCAAGCATCAATATTCCGCACCATACACCTCTCAACAAAATGGTGTAGCGGAGAGGAAGAACCGGACGTTGATGGATGCGGCAAGGACCATGATGGCGGAGTTCAAGTCTCCATACAACTTTTGGGCTGAAGCCATCAACACCGCGTGTCATGCATCAAATCGGCTCTACCTCCGCAAAGGCTTGAACAAGACTCCATATGAGATACTCACCGGGAACAAGCCCAACCTCAAGTACTTCCGGGTGTTCGGGTGTAAGTGTTTCATTCTCAAGAAAGGTGTTCGTTTGTCTAAATTTGAGGCTAGAGCTCATGAGGGCATATTTGTTGGTTATGCTACAAACTCCCATGCTTACCGTGTCCTCAATAGGTCCATGAGACTTATTTAGGAGACATGTAACGTGGAGTTTGATGAGAATAACGGCTCCCAAGTGGAGCAAAGTGGCACTTGTGATGTAGGTGATGAAATTCCTCCCTAAGCCATAAGAAGAATGGGTGTTCGTTTTATCCTACCCATTGAGGAACCCCTTGTGGCCAAAGGAGAAGGAAAATGCTCCACTCAAGTGGAGCCATCACCAACCCAAGGCCCACACGCTTCCGAAGAACAAAGTGAAGGCCCTCAACCTCAAGAACAAGACCATGGGCAAGGTCAATCTCAAGATGGTGTTGTAACATCAAGTGACGCCCAAGTTCAAGTTCTCTCCTCTGAGCAAGTTCAAGATCAAGATCTTCTTCGAGATCAAGAACAAGCTCAAGACGGCGCTCAAGATGATCAAGTGACCGCTCCTCGTCTCACCCCCGAGGAGGAATTGGAGCGTCGTGCCGCCAATATTGCTTCCAAGCTCTCCACCAAGGATCATCTCATGACGAATGTTCTTGGAAGCTTAAGAAAGGGGGTAAGCACTCGTAGACAATTAACATCACGCGTTTGTCTCTTGTGTTGAACCCCAAAAGGTCTATGAGGCGCTCGAAGATCCGGATTGGCTTAATGCCATGCATGAAGAACTCGACAACTTCGAGCACAACAAGGTGTGGAGATTGGTGCCAAGGACAATGGGGAACCACAATGTCATTGGAACCAAGTGGATATTCAAGAACAAGCAATATGCTCATGGGATTATCATTCGCAACAAGGCTCGTTTGGTAGGACAAGGCTACTCCCAAGTCGAGGGTATCGACTATGGTGAAACCTTTGCTCCCGTTGCTCATCTTGAATCCATTCGCATGTTGATTGCATATGCTTCTCATCATAACTTTAAGTTACAACAAATGGATGTGAAGAGTGCTTTTCTTAATGGTCCTATTAATGAGTTGGTATATGTCAAGCAACCCCCCGGGTTCGAGGATCCCTACCTTCCCGATCATGTGTATCAACTTGATAAGGCACTCTATGGCCTTAAGCAAGCCCCATGTGCATGGTATGACCACCTTACCGAGTTGTTGCAAGATCGTGGTTTTGAAATTGGGAAAATCGACCCCACTCTTTTTACTAAGAAGGTCAAAGGGGAGTTGTTTATGTGCCAACTATATGTTGACGATATTATCTTTGGTTCCCCTAACAAAGCTTTCAATGAGGAATTTGCCGCACTCATGACCTCCAAGTTCAAGATGTCCATGATGGGAGAGTTGAAGTTCTTTCTCGGGTTCAAAGTCAAGCAACGAAGAGAAGGAACCTTCACCAACCAAGACAAATACACTCAAGACATGCTCAAGAGATTCAAGCTAAGTGATGTCAAGTCGGCGTCCACTCCTATGCCTATCAAATGCCAACTTGACATAGATCCCAATGGTAAAGCGGTGGATCAAAAGGTATATTGCTCCATGATTGGATCCTTCCTTTACCTTTGTGCATCTAGACCAGATATCATGTTGAGTGTGGGAATTTGTGCATGGTTTCAAGCCGCACCTAAGGAAAGTCACTTCGTGGCGGTCAAGCGAATCTTTCGATATTTGGCTCATACCCCAAACTTTGGCTTATGGTACCCAAGAGGAGCAAACTTCAAGCTTGTAGGTTATTCGGACTCGGATTGGGAGGGAGACAAAGTGGATAGGAAGTCCACTTCCAGAGGGTGCCAATTTCTCGGTTGCTCTTTGGTGAGTTGGTCTTCCAAGAAGCAAAGTTATGTGTCGCTCTCATCCACCGAAGCGGAGTATGTGGCGGCCGGTAGTTGTTGTTCACAACTCTTATGGATGAGGCAAACTTTAAAGGATTACGGTGTCATTTGTGACAAAGTGCCTCTTTGGTGTGACAATGAAAGTGCAATCAAGATTTCTCTCAAGCCGGTGCAACAATTCAAGATGAAGCATATTGAGATCCAGTATCACTTCATCCGGGATCATATTAGGCGAGGGGAGAACGAACTCAACTATGTCAACACTCTTGATAACCTTGCAGATATCTTCACGAAGCCCTTGGATGAAGCAAGATTTCATGAGTTAAGGCATGAGCTAAATATCATTGATTCAAGCAATGTTGCTTGAACCCGTGCACACTCCACCATACTCAACGTGTTATCTTGTTTAGGTGTAGGCATGGACGTAGGGGGAGTGTTGTTCTCTCAATGAACTCTCCCTCCCCCATTATGCATAAATTGATCAACTCTTTCACATTAGCCATTTTTGATGGCACTTGTGCTTCAAAGACGAGTTTTGGTCATGGGCCCAAGGATAATTCTTTGCGGTGCCATACCAATTGACTCAAACATAGGTGGCTCCGGCCACCGCCCTCTCCTTGGAGAGGTTGTGTCTCGTGGTTGGTCCTTGTTGTCTCTTGCCTTTCCTTCTTCGTGTTGAGCATGTTCTTGCGGTGTATCATTCGCTTGAAGTTTTCTTGCGTAGCCCCTTTCTCTTTTTTTGTTTGAAACTTGCATCTTCTTGAGCTCACGGTACTACCGCGGCCTGCCACGGTACTACCGCTTGTAGAGTGCACGGTACTTCTGCACCCAGCGCGGCAGTAATTTTTTACTGCTGATGAAGCTACGTACCTAGGGTAGGGTCATAGACCTGACCTAGACATCCTCCCCTAGGACAGCACCCTAAAGCCAGGACCATCCAAAGAGTATCGTCATTCACTCGACCGGAAACATTCCACTTGGAAGAATCGATGTCACTCGACCGTCGCAGAAGTCACTCGACAGGCAGAAGAGCTAAAGCCACTCTGCATATGCAACGGTCGAGAATTTACTCATAGGCTTAATTGGCATTCACAGCACTTTAATGTGGGCGTTACCAGTAATGTTCTCTCTTCAATGTACCTTAAACCCTCTGTGTCATGGGCTGGCTGGGGTCCTGGCGCACTCTATATAAGCCACCCCCTCCACAAGCACAAGGGTTCGCACTGCCAGTAACTCACACGCATATAATCCAATCGACCGCCTCCGGGCTCCGATACGTAGGGCTGTTACTTCCTCCGAGAAGGGCCTGAACTCGTAAAACTCGCGTGTACAACTCCTCCATAGCTAGGATCTTGCCTCTACACTCCTACCCCCCATTCTACTACAGACTTAGAACCACGATAGTTGGCGCCCACCGTGGGGCCCGAACCCACGACCACAAGGTTACGTGTACCTCAAATTGAAGATGTCTGGTTCTAAAGGGGTGATCACTATCACTGGCAGTCGAAAGAAGGCAGAAGAGTGCTTCCATAAGGGCTCAAAGATCGCCGATGCACAGATGGCAGTAGTGGAGTTGCAGGAATATCAAAAAAATGCAGATCCGAGTGATTTGTTGCGAGCTAAGAAGCCTGCCACAGATTCAACATTCCAGTCGTCTGGTGAAACGAAGCCGATTCATATTCATCCAACAGATCCCAATGCTGCTCCGACTCACATTTCAACAACACTCGACTCCAAATAGGAAGAAGCGCTCATCCAGTTCCTCCGTGAGAACTAGGACATCTTTGCATGGAAACCTTCTGACATGCCAGGTGTTCCCAGGGGACTGGCTGAGCATCGTTTGCGAGTCGATCCAAAGGTGAAACCAGTCAAAGAACATCTTCGACGGTCCGCCGTACAGAAGAGGAAGGCAATCGGTGAAGAAGTGGCTCGGCTTCTGGCAGCTGAGTTTATCCGAGAGATTTACCACTCCGAGTGGTTAGCTAATGTTGTCATGGTCCCAAAGAAGGATGACTCACTTCGCATGTGCATCGACTTCAAACATATCAATCGGGCCTGCCCGAAAGATCACTTTCCTCTCCCTCGCATCTACCAAATAGTCAACTCGACTGCGGGGTGTGAGCATTTGTCCTTTTTGGACGCTTATTCCGGGTATCATCAGATCCGTCTGTATGGACCCGATGAGATAAAAACAGCTTTCATCACCCCATTTGGGTGCTTCTGTTATGTCATTATGCCATTCGGTTTGAAGAACGCTGGAGCCACATTCATGCGGATGATTCAGAAGTGCTTGCTCACTGAGATCAGTCGGAATGTGGAAGCATACATGGATGGCATTGTGGTCAAGTCACGTAAAGGTTCCGACCTACTGGCTGACCTTGCTGAAACCTTTGCCAACCTCAGAAGGTATGATATCAAGCTCAATCCATCAAAGTGCACGTTTGGAGTTCCAGGCGGAAAATTACTCGGTTTTCTCGTTTCTGAACGAGGGATCGACGCTAACCTAGAGAAAGTGGGTGCCATACTCCAGATGAAACGCCTTGTGCGTGTGCATGATGTCCAGAAGCTTACTGGTTGTTTGGCCGCCCTAAGTCGATTCATTTCTCGCCTCGGTGAAAAGGCACTGCCTCTTTACCGACTAATGAAGAAGTTAGATAAGTTCGAGTGGACTCCTGAAGCTGATGCAGCATTTGCAGAGCTCAAAGCCCTACTTTCCACCCAGCCGGTGCTTGCTGCTCCAATCAGCAAAGAGCCTTTACTGCTTTACATTGCAGCCACTGGACAAATCGTCAGTACAGTACTTACGGTCGAGCGGGAAGAAGAAGGAAAAGCCTACAAAGTTCAGCGTGCAGTATACTATGTCTCTGAAGTTTTGACTCCATCAAAGCAAAGATATCCACATTATCAGAAGCTTGTTTATGGGATTTATATGACCACGAAGAAGGTTGCACATTACTTCTCTGATCACTCCATTACATTCATCAGCGACGCTCCATTATCAGAGATTCTGAACAACAGAGATGCAACTGGTAGAGTGGCAAAGTGGGCGATTGAATTCCTTCCCTTAGATATCAAGTTCGAGGCAAAGAAAGCTATCAAGTCCCAAGCAATAGCGGATTTCCTCGTCGAATGTATTGAACAACAACTGCTGACTCAAGTTCACTCGGAGCACTAAACCATGTTCTTTGATGGCTCCAAGATGCTGAATGGTTCCGGTGCTGGGGTGGTACTGGTATCCCCCCGAGGAGACAAGCTTAGATATGTCCTCCAGATTCACTTTGATTCCTCCAATAATGAAGCAGAATATGAAGCACTCTTGTATGGGTTGCGTATGGCCATCTCACTCGGCGTCCGTCGCCTCATGGTCTATGGCGACTCAGATTTGGTAGTCAATCAAGTGATGAAGGAATGGGACGTCAGAAGCCCAGCCATGACTGGTTACTTCAATGCGGTGAGGAAGTTGGAAAAGAAGTTTGAGGGGTTAGAGCTCCATCATATACCCCGACTGAAAAATCAAGCAACAGATGATTTAGCAAAGATAGGCTCCAAGAGAGAAGCTATTCCCAGTAATGTGTTCCTGGAGCATATTCATGCACCTTCAGTTCAAGAAGATCCCTTCACTGAAGAGCCCCCGCAGCCTAAGAGTGCCACAGATCCGACTGAAGTCGAGGTCCCAGCCGTGGTCGATTTGATCATGGAGTTGTTGGTCATCACTCTCGACTGGACGGTGTCGTACATTAAATATATCCTTAGGAAAGAGCTCCCAGAGGATGAAGAAGAGGCTCGACAGATCGTCCGTCGATCCAAAGCCTTTACTGTAATAAGAGGACAACTGTTCAGAGAAAGTGCAACTGGAGTCAGCCAGAAATGCATAACGCCAGAAGAAGGTCGAGTGATCCTTCACGACATCCATTTGGGGACCTGTGGTCACCATGCGTCCTCTCAGACCATTGTGGCTAAAGCATACTGAGCTGGATTTTATTGGCCATGAGCAAATGAAATGGCGAAAGATATGGTCGATAGATGTGAAGGCTGCCAGTTCTACTCCAATATGTCGCACAAACCTGCATCAGCCCTGAAGACCATTCCACTCGTCTGGCCCTTTGCAGTTTGGGGATTGGACATGGTTGGTCCACTGAAGATTGGTAGGAGTGGCTTTACTCACGTGCTTGTAGCAGTTGACAAGTTTACCAAATGGATCGAAGCCAAGCCTATTAAGAATCTTGAAGCTAGTACTGCTATCAGCTTCATCAGAGAGTTGATATTCAGGTATGGGGTTCCGCACAGCATCATCACTGACAATGGATCGAACTTCGATTCCGATGAGTTCAGAACCTTCTGCGCCTCACAAGGCATGCGAGTCGACTATGCTTCAGTCGCCCATCCCCAGTCAAATGGACAAGCAAAAAGAGCAAATGGCCTGATTCTCAAAGGACTGAAACCCCGACTGATGCGAGATCTCAAGCACGCAATGGGCGCCTGGGTTGATGAACTTCCATCAGTTCTTTGGGGATTAATGACAACTCCCAATCGGTCGACTAGCCGAACTCCATTCTTTTTGGTCTATGGAGCTGAGGCAGTTCTACCCAGTGACTTGCTTCACAGTGCACCACGAGTTGAGCTCTTCTCTGAAGATGAAGCAGAACAAGCTCAGCAAGATGCAGTTGACCTCCTAGAGGAGGAAAGAGAGATGGCTTTGATCCGGTCGACCATTTATCAGCAAGACTTGCGTCGATTCCACGCTAGACACGTGAAGGGTCGATCCTTTCAAGAGGGTGACTTGGTTCTTCGAGTGGATCAGCAGAAACCACACAAGCTCGCCCCAGCTTGGGAAGGTCCCTTCATTGTCACCAGAGTGCTCCACAATGGAGCATACCACCTTTACAATGTCGAGCATTAGAAGGACGAGCCACGGGCTTGGAATGCGGAGCTTCTCCGCCCCTTTTATACTTAAGTACTCGTTCAAATAAAATGTAATAAGAAATACCTTTGTAATTTTTTTATCAAAGACAAGAGCTTTACATTCCTCTTGAATGATTGTTGTTGCTTTTATTTGCGTCTGAAATCCCCCAAGTGGGTGACTTAGCTGCGAATCCGTTTCGCCTAAGTTCAAAAGAAAATCCTATCGAGTGGTGAGCAAGTCTCTCACTCGGGGGCTTAGCCGCGAATCCGTTTCGCCTAAGTTTGTAAAATCCTACTGAGTGGTGAGCAAGTATCTCACTCAGGGGCTTAGCTGTGAATCCGTTTTGCCTAAGTTTGTAAAATCCTACCGAGGGGTGAGCAAGCCTCCCACTCGGAGGCTTAGCTGCAGTCCAGTACTCGCCTAAGTTTGTAAAATCCTACCGAGTGGTGAGCAAGCCTCCCACTCGGGGGCTTAGCTGCAGTCCAGTACTTGCCTAAGTTTGTAAAATCATACCGAGTGGTGAGCAACCCTCCCACTCGGGGGCTTAGTTGCAGTCCAGTACTCGCCTAAGTTTGTAAAATCCTACCGAGTGGTGAGCAACCCTCCCACTCGGGGGCTTAGCTGCAGTCCAGTACTCGCCTAAGTTTGTAAAATCCTACCGAGTGGTGAGCAAGCCTCCCACTCGGGGGCTTAGCTGCAGTCCAGTACTCGCCTAAGTTTGTAAAATCCTACCGAGTGGTGAGCAACCCTCCCACTCGGGGACTTAGCTGCAGTCCAGTACTCGCCTAAGTTTGTAAAATCCTACCGAGTGGTGAGCAACCCTCCCACTCGGGGGCTTAGCTGCAGTCCAGTACTCGCCTAAGTTTGTAAAATCCTACCGAGTGGTGAGCAACCCTCCCACTCGGGGGCTTAGCTGCAGTCCAGTACTCGCCTAAGTTTGTAAAATCCTACCGAGTGGTGAGCAACCCTCTCACCCAGGGCCTTAGCTGCAGTCCTGTACTCGCCTAAGTTTGTAAAATCCTACCGAGTGATGAGCAACCCTCTCACTCGGGGGCTTAGCTGCAGTCCTGTACTCGCCTAAGTTTGTAAAATCCTACCGAGTGGCGAGCAACCCTCCCACTCGGGGGCTTAGCTGCAGTCTAGTACTCGCCTAAGTTTAAAAAATCCTACCAAGTGGTGAGAAACCCTCCCACTCGGAGGCTTAGCTGTAGTCCAGTACTTGCCTAAGGTTTAAAGTCTGTCCCTATCCGCAAGGACGACGAGGTGCAGGTCGACCGCGGCCTTCTTCTCCGAGCTATGCCACATGTACAACGTACGCTCCATCCCTATCCGCAAGGACGACGAGGTGCGGGTCGACTGCGACCTCTTTCTCCGAGCTATGCCACAAATACAACGTGCGCCCCATCCCTGTCCGCAAGGATGACGAGGCGCAAGTCGATTGAACTCTCCACTTCAGGGCTACATCCCAAAGAGCAAATTCCATACGAAGGCAAATACAAACATATTCAGAAATAAACCAAGTTCAGATAGATCCAAAAAATTCCAGGAGACGGATCAAAAGTATTCGAGCATCATGCCCGAAGGAGTTTAATGGTTACAGCAACCACTCGGCATCCCGAGGCAAATTTAAGGCAAGTTCAAAACTCAAAGTTTGTTCATTCGGCAAGAGGAGGGCTGGCAGGTTCAACGAATTCGTCCAAGTCGATTCCATCTGCAATCCGAGTGGCGGCAGCTATGAAAGTCTCCATAAAAGACTGGAAATCATTCCTTTTGGTGTTGGCGACCTTGATCGCCGCCATCTTGTCTTCACGAGCTTCCTTGAAGTGGACTCTTACCAAGGACAACGCCACTCCAGCACCACACTGGGCAGAGGACTTCTTCCACTCTTGCACTCGACCAGGAACCTCGTTGAGCCGAGTCATCACAGATTCGAGGTCATTTTGAAGCATCGCCCTTGGCCAGAGTGATGAGTCGATCCATGAAACTGCCACCTTCAGACGAACGAGGTAACTCATGACACTAGCGACATGGGATTCTAGTCGAAGCACATTCATGGCAGCCTCGTCGCCGACTGGAGAAACGATAGGGTCTAAACCCGTCTCGATCCGTCCAGTTTCCTCGTCAAAGTTTTGGCAGAATTCTGCATTCAAAGAGTTAGTGAGTCGACTGGAGAGTATTAACTTGCAAGTAGTAAAGCAGTCGGATTAAAAGGAGTACCTTCCAGCATAAGAGAGAGCTTCTTGGAAAGAGTTCTCAGATAGGCTTCCACATCATTTCTCTTACAAGCAGCGGACTCTAGCTTCTCATTCAGAGCCATCTTATCCTTCTTCAAACGAGTAACCTCTCGGTTGGATTAAGTGAGAGAGGACTTCAGCTTGCTTACTTCTTCTTCCAGCACTCCGACCAAAGCCAGCTTTTGGTCTGCAAGGGCAGTCTTATTTTGAGCTTCCTTCTGTGCAGCTGCAAGGTCCAAGTCCTTCTTCTCTAGAGCCAACCTCATTTTCTCTACAAAATAAGCAATCGGATCAAACAAGAGATCGAAGAAATATTTTAAAGGACGATCGACGTGAACAGTCGACAGGTAGTTACCTTCCATACCATCAGCTTCATCCTGAGCTTGCTTCAACTTTTGTTGGGCCAGCTCCAAGTCGAGGTTGAGTTGCCTCTGCTTCTCCTCAAATCCGGTGAACTTAGAAATGAGAGTACAAGATTTTTGCAGAAGGTAAAAGACATGTCAATCGACAAGATCAAAGATTATTTACTTCCGAGTGAATAAAACTTAAAAGTTTACTCAGACCCAAGCCGACTGCCCGCAGTCGACCGCGGTCTCAGGGTCTATACCCAGCGGGTGCACTTGTCGTGCCCCCACTGATTTAGACCCCACTCGATCGGTCCGCCCGGGTCAAGAAAAAAAAGAGAGAAGAACTATTCAGACCCCGGCCGACTGCCAGCAGTCGACCGCGGTCTCGGGGACTACACCCAGTTGGTGCACTTGACGTGCCCCCACCAGTTCAGATCCCACTCGGTCGGTCCGCCCGGGTCGAGTGGAAGAAAGGAAAGTGAAAAGTATTCGGACCCCAGTCAACTGCCCGCAATCGACTGCGGTCTCGGGGACTACACCCAGTGGGTGGACTTAGCGTGCCCCCACCGGTTCAGATCCCACTCCCCCAGGCCGAGTGGAAGAGCGCAAATACTAAAGACAACAAAACACCCAGTGGGTTTACAGATTCGACGCAAACAATAAGAGATTGTATGAAAGAAATATTTCAGGTAGCATATCCTAATAGAACAAGGTCAGTCGAAAGCCAACTTACCTGGACATTGGCCCGAAGAGCCGCGCTGGCATCGTAAGTAGCCTGGCTGTTCTCGTGCACCGTCTACATCCGCTCCATCATCACGTAAGCCTGACGGATAGCCTCTGTAGCGGCGTCCGACTGGCTTTCCGGAACATGATAGTTGGTGAAGAAAGGGGCAGATGGCCCAGATGCGGCAGCTTGGAGCTCCAAGACATGGGGTTGGGCGGCTGAAGGAAACACTGGTACAATCGATGGTGTAGGGCGCTCACTCAACAATGGGACAGCAAAAGTTACAGAGGCCCCACCTGCATCTTCAGGTTGTTGGACAGTTGTTTCCGTCGTCAGCCCCGGCTGAGATGTCTTGCCAGCCGCTACTTTTTTGTTCTTTCTGGGCCTCGGGGCCACATCTTCATCATCATATGGAAGCTCGATAATGTTGGGTGGGGCTGCAAATAAATCAGTCGACCCCAAGTGAATCGCCAGAATTTGATCGACCAAATAATCAAGAACAAGATCACAAGAATTTTACCTAGGTTGGAGGTAACCGCGTCTTCCATTTCCTCGTCTCGGTATTGGCGGGAAGAAGTTCTAGAGGTAGCAGCACTGCAAATGTCAACTTTCAGTCGGTTATGTTCTGTTGCTCGAGTCGACCAAAATATCGGGTCAGATGATTACCCGGAGATGGTGGGAATTGTCACTTTGATTCTGGGCAAAGCCTTCGGCGGTTGGAGGATGTCGCCTTCAATAGTTTCGGTGCAGGAGGCGGCGCAGTCTTGAGCTGTTTCGGTCCCTTCTCAGTTGGCACCGGAGAAGACGTCTGAGGGCGCTTTGAAGACTGCCCAGTCGGTGCGGCCACCAGGTCAGGGGTGTTTGCCGGGTCGTGAACGTGCTTGGACCTCCTTTCTCTGCGAGGAGGCGAGTCAACCTCTTCTTCGTCACTCGGGCCGTCGCTCGCCTCGTCCTCCTCTGCATCCGAGTGCCACTCGCCACTCTCGCCCCCGCTTTCCTCTTCCTCGACATTTTGCTCTTGCACTCCATTGGGCATCGAGTACGTATCAATAAGAGCCTGAAAAGACAATGAACAAAAGAAAGACAGTTGACCGTCAACAAGATGTTACATAGTGAATCAAGAAGACACCCGACAATGCAGAATCGTACCTGTTCCGACTGGCGCAAATGGTCGAATGGAACCACCCTCCTGGACCCCCGGGGATTATCCTTGTTGCCGGTAATACCTCTCAGCCACTTCTCCACTGTGTCCTCACTAACATCCTCCGGGCGGATCCGAGTGGAATCCTCGAGTCCCGAGTACATCCACATCGGATGGTCACAAGCTTGGATTGGTTGGATGCGTCGACTGAGGAAGACCTCCAGCAGGTCCGTACCAGTCACTCCGTCGCGGACAAGTTGGACGACCCGCTCGACCAACACCTTCACCTGTGCCTTCTCTTCTGGGATCACTCTCAAGGAGGAGGGCTTCTCCACTCGAGCCATGGAAAAGGGGGGAAGTCCAGTCGACTGACCCGGGGTCGGCTGGTCCTTGCAGTAAAACCAGGTCGACTGCCAGCCCCGGACCGAGTCGGGTAGGATCATAGCTGGGAAGGTGCTCTTATTCCTCATTTGGATTCCAAGACCCCGCACATATGTATCACGTGCGTCCTCTCGTCACTCGGGTTGGCCTTCTTGACCGTTTGGGAGCGACATGTGAATATGTGCTTGAAGAGACCCAGTGTGGTCGGCAACCCAAGAAATTCTCGCACATAGACACATAAGCAGCGAGGTACACGATGGTGTTTGGAGAAAAGTGGTGGAGTTGAGCCCCGAAGAAGTTCAAGAAACCGCGAAAGAAAGGGTGGGGAGGCAGAGAAAACGCGTGGTCGACATGAGTGGCGAGGAGGACGCGCTCACCCTCCTGCGGCTGCGGCTCGGTCTCGTTCCCCGGGAGCCGCGCCGACTCATGGGGGATCAGTCCCCCCTCCACCAGGTCATCAATGTCATCTTGACTGATTGTCGAGCGGATCCAGTCGCCCTGGATCCAGCCAGGTGGTAGGCCGGACCTCGACGAAGATCCGCCCCGGCTGGTCTTCTTCCCTTTCGCCTTCGTCGTCACCTTCTTCGCACGCTCCAACGCCACCATTTTCTCCTTCCCCATGGCAGCGAATTGAGTTCGAGCGGGGCGATGGTGCCGAGAGCAGAAGCAGACCCAGCGGAGGAATCTGAGGAGGAGGAAGAAGAATGGGGGTGCACTGTTCAAAGGCCCCGGTCCGGCGTCTTATCTCAGGTCGCTTCCGAGTGACTGACTTGTAGGCCCAGACAATCTTATCAAATCCCGCAACAGTCGCACGCGCGACACGTGGCAAAAAAGGTGGCGCAGAGATCGAGGCAGCCTGCCTAATCCGTCCCAATTACTACGGCCTCCCCCGCCTGGCGCGCTTCCCAAAATTCGGATCCCGCGAAATCTGCAGGCAGCGGAACAACCCTTTAGACGGAAGATTTTTTCCATATCAACACTTGAAACATAACAACGAAAGTTCACTCAACAAAACCAAGAATGGATCAAGGCGACTGAACAAGCAGTTGAAGTCATCATGAAGGTTCATTCGACCTCTGGACGAGACACTCTCAAAGCACAAAAGCTGAATCGGAAGGATCATCAACTTCTTCTCCACTCGAACCCTGAACCATTCGGGGGCTAATGATGAAGCTACGTACCTAGGGTAGGGTCATAGACCTGACCTAGACATCCTCCCCTAGGACAGCACCCTAAAGCCAGGACCATCCAAAGAGTATCGTCATTCACTCGATCGGAAACGTTCCACTCGGAAGAATCAATGTCACTCGACTGTCGCAGAAGTCACTCGACGGGCAGAAGAGCTAAAGCCACTCTGCATATGCAACGGTCGAGCATTTACTCACAGGCTTAATTGGCATTCACAACACTTTAATGTGGGCGTTACCAGTAACGTTCTCTCTACAATGTACCTTAAACCCTCTGTGTCGTGGGCTGGCTGGGGTCCTGGCGCACTCTATATAAGCCACCCCCCTCCACAGACACAAGGGTTCGCACCCCCTGTAACTCACACGCATATAATCCAGTCGACCGCCTCCGGGCTCCGAGACGTAGGGCTGTTACTTCCTCCGAGAAGGGGCTGAACTCGTAAAACTCGCGTGTACAACTCCTCCATAGCTAGGATCTTGCCGCTACACACCTACCGCCCATTCTACTGTCAGACTTAGAACCACGACAACTGCCGCCTGGGGGAGCGGTACTACCGCTTCGGTGCGGCACTTCCGCCCAAGCGGTACTACCGCGCTGCCGAGGGCGCATGGGGGTTAAGACCTGGGCAGGGGGAGTTCCAACTCCCCCATACCCATTCGTTGGTTTTCTCTCCCCACTGCCTCTCTCTCTCTCTCCTGCACAAGAACGGCGTCGGAGACCCTCGCCGGATCTCCGTCCCCGGCCGCTCTCCTTGGATTCCGACTAGTGGGATCGTTCCCCACCAGTTCCTCTTGCCATGGATCAAGGTATCTCCCCAAATCCCTCTCTCTTTTATTCGTGCTTTTGTTTCTAGGTTTTGGGGAGATGCATGTTGATTCTTGAGATTTTAGGCCAAATCTTTGCAAGAGTAGGATGTAGGAGAGTAGTGATGCGTAGAAAGTGTACTTGATATGTTGTCCCATGGTAGATTTGATCAACCGTGGTACCGCCTTGTTGTCGTGGTTGTTCTTAGATTCATTCGATTCGGATCTGATGCCATGCGGTACTACCGCACAACAGGTGCGGTACTACCGCGCATGTGGTACTACCGCGCGTGCGGTACTACCGCTCCTCAGGCGTGGTACTACCGCACTGGCCGCGGTACTAAAGCTCTACTACCGCTCCGAGCCCCGGTACTACCGTGCCACCGCGTGGTACTACCGCGACTAGGAGCGGCACTAAAATTTTAGTATCGCGCGAATAGGCAGTACTACCGCTGTTGTTAAATCTTCATGGCAATTACCATATGCACTTTCTACTGGTTTCTTGTGTTTTGCTGTGGTCTTTGTTTTGATCCGTCTCGCTTCTCGTGTGTGTTTGTGTTTTTGTGTGTCTCTTAGGTGGTGGCTCCGGTGTCCCTGCTCGTCGTTCCAATCCAAGCCGTGACACGGGTTCCAAACGTCTGCGCAACCAAGAGGATGTTCCAGAGGGCTCCAATGCCCCCAAGCGCAATGTCAAGACCACTGCTAGCAAGGTCAGGGAACCAACAAAGGACATGGACGAGATACCTCTTGCTGAGTTTGTCTCTCTAAGGAAGATCAACCCTTATGCGAATCCTCGTGCAAACTTCAGAGGGAATGAACTGTTCTAGACCAAGCAGCAGAATCTCATTTACTTGGATGTGATCAAGGCCAAGCAGAACATGTATGTGGATGTGCACTGCATCGACATGCACCACATGAGGGATGATAAGCATCATCACTACTTTGGTGAGGCCTTGGATCTCGTGGAGCAGTTTGCCATTGAGGATGTGATCTCTTTCTACCTGGACTATGACCCCGAGCTGGTGTCCCAGTTCTTTGCTTCGGTCCACTTCCATTCTGGGGAGGATCCGAGGATGACCTGGATGACGAATGGACGTCAGTTGACTGCTACTTGGAAGGAGTTCATGGATTTGCTCAGAGTGCCTGATGAGGGGCTCCACACGACTGTCGGTGTTCGCCCTCATGCCAACGCCGAGTCAGCAAGCAAGGACAATCTTATGCCATTCTATGTTGAGAAGAAGCTGGCCAGTGGCAAGTCAACGTGGGTGCTCAACTTGTTTCTTGACATCATGCACCGGATCTTCCACCACTCCCTCTTTCCTCGCATTGGGGACAAGGACAAGGTGCATGCCTTTCTTGTAGACATGTTGCTCATTTGTGAGGAGGCACGCGTGTCTCAGACTCAACCACTTGGTGTCTCACATATCATGTGGTGCGAGCTTCGGTTCGCGGTATTCATCCGCAAGGTACCCATCTATGGTCCATATCTGTTCCTCCTAATATCGAAGACTTGGGAGAAGATCTATCCCACTGAGGAGTTTTTTGCCCCTGACTGGATCCGTCATGACTCTATCAGACTCCGCATCAAGCCCCAGTGGGCTAACACTACTACTCGTGCCGAGGCTGAGGCTGCTAAGAGGGCTGCTGATGAGGAGGATATTGAGGAGGAGAGTGGAGCTGAGGACAGCTCTGCAGGATATGCACCTCCCTCCACTGAGCCCTCATGGGCGAAGAAGCTGAAGGCCAAGATGAAGGCCTTGTTCTACATGCAGGCCAAGGGGCAGTACCGGACTCACGTTGCCTCCAAGGAGAGTCGCCGCCACGACAAGAAGATCATGAGGGTTTTTGGAGAGGATGTTTCTCGCGGCTCCGAGGAGCACATCACTCCAGAGGCTGAGTGGATGGCAAAACAAGGCTACAAGTGGACTGATTCTGAGGAGGAGCACATCCCCGCTGCCGAGTCCGACAAAGAGCGTGCGAGCGACTACTCCGCTTGAGCCACCACTTGTGTTGTAGGTGTCCTCTCTGCCTTTTTGGCGTCTCGATGCCAAAGGGGAAGAGAGCGTAGGGATTTGCCGTGTCGTGTCGTGTTTGCTTCGCTTGTGTTGGTCTGTTGAACCTTGTTTGCTTTGGTTTGGTTTGAGTTTGTTTGAGCTTGTGACACTTTTCTATCATATGGTGTAAGACATATGCCTCTATCTATCGCACCTTACTGAGCTTATGATATATTGTGCTACTTAGTTTATGCTCCTATTTACTATCGTTCTTAGTGTTAGCATTATTATTGCAAGATATGCCATGTCTATAAAATATAGGGGGAGTGTTGATCCTAGTATGTGTGTCGTGCAGTCCAAAGCACTCATCTAAATGGCACACATCTAGGGGGAGCCCGTCTATATTTTAGAGATGTATGTTTTGCTCATGTTCTATACTTTCTTCCTTGTGCAAATCCCGTATTGTCATCAGTCCACCAAAAAGGGGGAGATTGTAAGGGCATATTTGTCCTTAAGGTGTTTCGGTGATTGATGACAATGCATTTGCGGACTAATCGTGTGTCTTGAGTATTTCAATATTTCATTACTAGGCACAAGACGGTTAGGAGCCCCTCAAAGATTATAGAAGATGGCGTTTTTCTACATTCCTTTTTCGGTGGATTTGAGTCGTAGGAAAGTCGTACTATTAAGAGGGGGTCCGCTTTGTAAAGGTTTGGGTGGAATCGTCGCGTACATGCTTACTCCTCTTTGCACCGCCTTTCCCTTAGCCTTTGGAGCATCCTTCGTTTCTTCGTGTTTGTGCACAAAGAAGACTCCCTAATGTTGTTGTTCTGAGGCTTGCGGTAGTACTGCTCCTCGGAGCGGTAGTACCGCAAGCCCCTGCGGTAGTACCACAGGCAGTCACGGTAGTACCGCTCCTTGGGAGCCGTAGTACCGTGAGTCCTGGTCCGACACAGCTCCATCAGCGGAAGTAGGGGCGGATGTAATTTTTTACATCCGCTCCCTGCGCGGTAGTACCGCTCGCCTTGAGCAGTAGTACCGTGTCGGATTTTCCCACTATTTGAAAATCAGCAGAACTGGCCACAGACGTTTCTTTATTTGTCCACAGCCATCCCAGGCTGGTCCAACCCTGCCTAGCGGTAGTACCGCAAGGGGGTGCGGTAGTACCGCGCGAGCAGTAGTACCACTCCAGCTTCGTTGCTACAGTGTTGGGCTAGTTCCTGCCGTGGCCACGATAGTACCGCGGTTCGCTGCGGTAGTACCGTGAGCCCTTGCGGTAGTACCGCTTGGCTGGCGTGGTAGTACCGCAAGTCGCGGGCTGGTTAAGTGGATAACGGTTGGATTTTTCTCTCCAATATATAAGGGGTATCTTCTTCTCCGAGTTGACCACCTCTTCCAACCCTAAGCTCCATTGTTGCTCCAAGCTCCATTTTTGCCCGATCTCTCTCCCTAGCCAATCAAACTTGTTGATTTTCTAGGGATTGGTTGAGAAGGCCTCGATCTACACTTCCACCAAGAGAAATTCGATTCCCCCCACTAATCCCTTGTGGATCTTGTTACTCTTGGGTGTTTGAGCACCCTAGACGGTTGAGGTCACCGCGGAGCCATATTCCATTGTGGTGAAGCTTCGTGGTGTTGTTGGGAGCCTCCGATTAAGTTGTGGAGATTGCCCCAACATTGTTTGTAAAGGTCCGGTCGCCGCCTCCAAGGGCACCAATAGTGGAATCACAACATCTCGCATTGTGTGAGGGCGTGAGGAGAATACGATGGCCCTGGTGGCTTCTTGGGGAGCATTGTGCCCCCACATCGCTCCAATGGAGACATACTTCCCCTCAAAAGGAAGGAACTTCGGTAACACATCCTCGTCTTCACCAGCTCCACTCTTGGTCATCTCGTACCTTTACTTGTGCAAGCTTATTTGTGTTATTTCCCTTGCTTGCTTGTGTGCTTATTGTTGTTGTATCATATAGGTTGTTCACATAGTTGCATGTCTAGACAACCTACTTTGATGCAAAGTTTAATTTGGTAAAGAAAAGTTAAAAATTGTTAGTTGCCTATTCACCCCCCCCCCTCTAGTCAACTATATCGATCCTTTCACCGGCAAAGACACTTCAATTTCACACCGTTGGGCCTCCTTCTGTACAGAGTGTCATCGACAAACTGATACATACTGGCCCTCCGGGCTACTCTTTCAGCTTCATCTGGGTCGCCGGGAAGCTCTCCAGTTTGGAGGAAGTGGACTATGTGCCTTGCCCAAGTTGGAGCCTGCGGCTCGGCAACAAGGACTAGCGGCACCTCCTAAACTACGGGGGTACATTCCTCGTTCGCGGGGTCCATGGGCCCGGCTGGAGGGTGCGGTCCGGCAGGTGGCGGCAGGGTCTCTGCCAGGAGTGGGCGGCTCTATCGGGAGAGGCTTACCGGAGTCCAATTTCCTCCTTTTTCGGGCCATTGTTGTTGGGGATATGGAGGGCTGAGTAAGATGGAGAACAAAAGTCCATGGTTCCACAGGAAGCTTCTGCACAGCACACTTTGACAGATGATCGGCTATGCTGTTTTCCGCATGGGGTACGTGCTCTGTTTGCAATCCGTCAAAGCGTTCCTCCAATCTCCTTACTTCCTTGGCGTATGCCTCCATCAATGGGCTTTGGTGATCCTTGTTGACTTGTCTCGCCACAAGTTGCGAATCTCCTCGAATGACCAGCTTCTTAATTCCCAATTCTGCGGCAATCCTAAGCCCGGCAAGGATCCCTTCATACTCCGCTATATTGTTGGTTGCCTCTTCCCGGACAAAATGCATCTGGATGACGTACTTCAAGTGCTCCCCGGAGGGGGCGACAAGAAGCACGCCAGCTCCTGCACCTTGCAGGGAAAAGGCACCATCGAAATACATAATACATTCTTGGGGTGATTCCTTGTCGGGGATAACTGTCTCTGGCACTTCTTCATCAGTGCTTGGCTTCCATTCTGCAATAAACTCTGCCAATGCCCTGCTCTGGATTGTTGGTGTGCTCTAAAATTTCAAACCAAAACTGGATAACTTGAAAGCCCACTCCACTATTCTGCCGGTAGCCTTAGGGTTTCGAAGTATCCTTTGCAACGGAAAACGAGTGACAACCGTGATCTCATGGGCTTGGAAGTAGTGGCGCAGTTTCCTTGAGGCCATGATGAGACCAAAGATCAACTTTTGCGCGCCAGAGTACCTCGACCTAGCCCCTGTAATAAGGAGCTGACGAAGTACACTGGGCGCTGCACCACTTTCTTCCTTGTCGTGCCCTTGGGGTTGATCTCGCTGCCATGCTCACTTTTGTCATGATTCTTATCTGACTCTGCTGGTACTTGCTCACTTTTTGCTTCATCCACTTCCCGATGTGCTACCAAGGCCGCGCTAACCACTTGGTTGGTTGCCGCTAAGTATAGCAGCAACGGCTCTTGTGGCTTGGGAGAAACCAAGGTGGGCATAGAGGACAAGTAGGCCTTCAACTCTTGCAAAGCCGCATCTTCCTCCGGAGTCCACTTCATGGGCCCTGCCTTCTTCAAAATTTTGAAGAACGGCAGGGTGCGCTCGGCAGACTTGGAAATGAATCTGCTTAGTGGGGCAACACACCCTATCAGACGCCTCACATCCTTGATTTTCCATGGTGCTTGGATCTACTCGATAGCTTTAATCTTATTGGGGTTGGCTTCGGTCCCCCGATGGGACACAAAGAACCCATCCCCGATGGGACACAAAGAACCCAAGTAGCTTGTCGGAGGGAACTCCAAACACACACTTCTCCGGATTGAGCTTCAAGTTGATCTTGCGCATATTAGCAAATGTCTCCTCCAAATCCTAAATAAGGGTGGCTCTATCCTTGGTCTTGAACACAATATTATCCATATAAGCTTCAATATTTCTGTGCAGTTGTGGCTCGAAACCAATCTGGACTGCCCTTGCAAAAGTGGATCCGGCACTCTTTAATCCGGACGGTGATAACCCACAAGTATAGGGGATCGCAACAGTTTTCAAGGGCAGAGTATTCAACCCAAATTTATTGATTCGACACAAGAGGAGCCAAAGAATATTCTCAAGTATTAGCAACTGAGTTGTCAATTCAACCACACCTGGAAACTTAATATCTGCAGCAAACTATTTAGTAGCAAAGTAATATGATAGTAGCGATAACGGAAGAGAAAGTAATAGTTTTGGTTTTATAGTGATTATAACAGTAGCAACAGAAAAGTAAATAAGTGAAGAACAATATGTGAAAGCTCGCAGTCAATGGACCAGTGATGGATAATTATGTCGGATGCGATTCCTCATGCAATAGTTATAACATAGGGTGACACAGAACTAGCTCTAGTTCATCAATGTAATGTAGGCATGTATTCCGAATATAGTCATACGTGCTTATTGGAAAGAACTTGCATGACATCTTTTGTCCTACCCTCCCCTGGCAGCGGGGTCCTACTGGAAACTAAGGGATATTAAGGCCTCCTTTTAATAGAGTACCGGAACAAAGCATTAACACATAGTGAATACATGAACTCCTCAAACTACGGTCATCACTGGAATGTATCCCGATTATTGTCACTTCGGGGTTAACGGATCATAACACATAATAGGTGACTATAGACTTGCAAGATAGGATCAAGAACTCACATATATTCATGAAAACACAATAGGTTCAGATCTGAAATCATGGCACTCGGGCCCTAGTGACAAGCATTAAGCATAGCAAAGTCATAGCAACATCAATCTCAGAACATAACGGATACTAGGGATCAAACCCTAACAAAACTAACTCAATGACATGATAAATCTCATCCAACCCATCATCATCCAACAAGCCTACGATGGAATTACTCACGCACGGCGGTGAGCATCATGAAATTGGTGATGGAGGAAGGTTCATGGTGACGATGGCGACGGATTCCCCTCTCCGGAGCCCCGAGCGGACTCCAGATCAGCCCTCCCGAGAGAGATTAGGGTAGGGCTTGGCGGCGGCTCCGTATCGTAAAATGGAATGAATCCTTCTCCCTGATTTTTTTCTCCCCGAACGTGAATATATGGAGTTGGAGTTGAGGTCGGTGGAGCGTCAGGGGGCCCACGTGACAGGGGGGTGCGCCCAGGGGGGTAGGTGGGCCCCCCACCCTCGTGGATAGGGTGTGGGCCCCTGGCCTTGATTCTTTCGCCAGTATTTTTTATATATTCCAAAAATATTCTCCATTGATTTTCAGGTCATTCCAAGAACTTCTATTTCTGCCCAAAAATAACACCATGGCAATTCTGCTGAAAACAGCGTCAGTCCGGGTTAGTTCCATTCAAATCATGCAAGTTAGAATCCAAAACAAGGGCAAAAGTTTTTGGAAAAGTAGATATGTTGGAGACGTATAAACTCCCCCAAGCTTAAACCTTTGCTTGTCCTCAAGCAATTCAGTTGACAAACTGAAAGTGATAAAGAAAAACTTTTACAAACTCTGTTTGCTCTTGTTGTTGTAAATATGTAAAGCCAACATTCAAGTTTGCAGCAAAGATTATTAACTAACCATATTCACAATAACATTTAGGTCTCATGTTTACTCATATCATTGGCATAATCAACTAGCGAGCAATAATAATAAATCTTGGATGACAACACTTTCTCAAAACAATCATAATATGATATAACAAGATGGTATCTCGCTAGCCCTTTCTGAGACCGCAAAACATAAATGCAGAGCACACCTGAAGATCAAGGGCTGACTGGAAATTGTAATTCATGATAAAAGAGATCCAGTCATACTCAATGTAAACTAATAATTATACATGCAAATGACAGCGGTGCTCTCCAACTGGTGCTTATTAATAAGAAGATGATGACTCAACGTAAAAGTAAATGGATAGGCCCTTCGCAGAGGGAAGCAGGGATTTGTAGAGGTGCCAGAGCTCGGTTTTGAAATAGGATGAATAATATTTTGAGCGGTATACTTCCATTGTCAACATAACAACCGAGAGATCTCGATATATTCCATGCTACACACATTATAGGTGGTTCCCAAGCAGAATGGTAAAGTTTATATTCCCCCACCACCAACAAGCATCAATCCATGGCTTGCCCAAAACAACCGGTGCCTCCAAGTAACAACAATCCTGGGGGAGTTTTGTTTGCAATTATTTTGATTTGATTTGAGAATGGGACAGGGCATCCCGGTGACCAGCCATTTTCTCGTGAGTGAGGAGCGGAGTCCACTCCTCTTGAGAATAACCCGCCTAGCATGGAAGATACAGACAGCCCTAGTTGATACATGAGCTATTCGAGACTACAAAACAGAATTTTTATTTGAAGGTTTAGAGTTTGGCACATACAAATTTACTTGGAATGGCATGTAGATACCGCATATAGGAAGGTATGGTGGACTCATATGGAATAACTTTTGGGGTTTATGGGGTTGGATGCACAAGCAGTATTCCCGCTTAGTACAAGTGAAGGCTAGAAAGAGACTGGGAAGCGACCAGCTAGAGAGCGACAACAGTCATGAACATGCATTAAAATTAATCAACACTGAATTCAAGAATGAGTAGGATATAATTCACCATGAACATAAATATCGTGGAGGCTATGTTGATTTTGTTTCAACTACATGCGTGAACATGTGCCAAGTCAAGCCACTCGAATTGTTCAAAGGAGGATACCACCCTATCCTACCACATCACAACCATTTTAATAGCATGTTGGCACGCAAGGTAAACCACTATAAACTCCTAGCAAATTAAGCATGGCATGAGCAACTATAATCTATAATTGTCATTGCAAACATGTTTCATTCATAATAGGCTGAATCAGGAACGATGAACTAATCATATTTACAAAAAAAAGAGAGGTCGAGTTCATACCAACTTTTCTCATCTCAACTAGTTCATCATATATCGTCATTATTGCCTTTCACTTGCACGACCGAACGGTGTGGATAATAATAATAGTGCACATGCATTGGACTAAGCTGGAATCTGCAAGCATTCAATACAAGGGAGAAGACAAGGTAATATGGGCTCTTTGTTAGATCTACAATAATGCACATGAGAGCCACTCAACATTTTCATCGTGGTCTTCTCCTCTCTACCCCCAAGGAAAAGAAATGATATAAAACTATTTACACGGGAAAGCTCCCAATAAGGAAAAGAAGAATGAGAAATCTTTTTGGGTTTTCTTTTTAATTACTACTACTACATGCATGGAAAGTAAACTAACTACAAGCTAAAACTAATTTTTTTTGTTTTTTATTAAGGTTTTTCAAACACACAAGAAGAAAGCTTAAAAATAAAATAAACTAGCATGGATGATACAATGAAAAAGTATGAGCATCGGAAACTAGAATTAGTGTGTGAACATGAATGTAATGTCGGTGAGAAATACATACTCCCCCAAGCTTAGGCTTTTGGCCTAAGTTGGTCTATGCCCATGGATCAAAGTGGTCCCCTCCAGTGTACTGAGGAGGATCCTCAGGATGCCACTGGTTGGCGATCTCCTCCGGATCCCACTGATAAAGAGACTGACGGTGAGGATCAAGTGGTGGCTCTGGCTCGGGCTCTGGAGCTGATGTCAGGCTCCGGTAGGCATGAATGGCCTCCGGTCGAACAAGGTACATGCCTGAAAATATGTTGAACAAAGAAGGAGCAGGCAAGGTAACAGTCTCAAAGTAGTCTTCATCAAATATCAGTCTATAGTTAAACAACTTTTTATTCTTAACAATAAAATCATGTGCTACCATACTCTTATAATCTAGAAAAACACGAGGCAATAACTTTTCCTCTTTCTCATAATGCCTAATAGGTATGTCAAAGTGTGCAGCAAGGCGCGAAGCGAAGATGCCTCCTAAGACGAGACCCTTTGTACGGTTCAGATTTAACCATTTAGCAACAATAGCACCTAAACTAAAAGTGGTATCACGAAACAAAGCATGGCGCAAAATAACAATATCAGGGGCACTAAGATTTCCACAGTTCCCGTGACCAATTAAGCATCTACTAGAAAATATTGTGAAGTAGCGTAGGACAGGAAAATGTATGCTAGTAATTCTTGCATCGGAAACCTTCTTCATTTCCCCTACAGCAATCATATCAATGAATCCTTCCACATCATTACGATGTGGTTCCTCTATGCTGCCCTCAAAGGGTATCCTAAAAACCCAGCAAAAATCATGAAGTGACATCTCCCTATGCTCATCATATAAATAAAATTCCACCGAAGGTGGTGATCTCTTAGCATGGAAATGAAAATTTTGCAAAAAAATATTGGTGAGTAAGAGATACTGTTCATGCTAGTCGTGGAGGAAGTCGGTTAGGCCTGCATTCTTAGCCAAATAATAATCTTCATAAATCCTGACTTCTCTCAAGAACTCATCACAAGGCCATTCACACGGCCGAACCTCCGCAGTACGAGGGAGCTTGTACTTGGGATTCTTATTCTCTTCACTTTGCTTATACTTCGAGCTTCGGCTTGATGAGCCCCTCAAAAATCTCTTCATCTTTTTCTGAAAATTTCTGAAATTTTTAGTAACTTAAAATAAAAGTGAACCAAACTCAACAAAATTGATAGCAACTACTCCTACAAGTGCCTAGAGGCTATATCATGCATTAAAACTACTTTTGACCACATAAATTTGACATGTAAGCTCAAGAACAGGGTCATCTAAGCATCAAAAAATTGCAATAAATAAAGCACTAGAACAAAAACTAATTGGACCATTGGAGGAGTCACATACCGAATAACAATCCCCCAAAGCAGTTTTGTGCATGGAGCTTTGAGCAAGGAGATCAAAAATGGCAGCAAGATGAGCTAGAACTCGGGTTTGAGCTGGTGGATGTTTTTTCCTGGAGGAAGACAAAGTGTGTGGGTGCAAGAATAAGTGGAGGGGACCCACATGGGGTTCATGAGGCAGGGGGCGCGCCCAGGGGGTAGGGCGCACCCTCCACCCTTGTGGGCACATGGTGGGTCCCCCTAGTGTGTTCTTAGTTCCAATAATTCTAAAATATTCTCGAATTAATCATATTAAATTTTCAGGACATTTGGAGAACTTTTATTTACGGGAATTTTTTATTGCAAGGACAATTTAGAAAATAGACAAAAAATACTATTTTTGCTTTATTTAATATAAATAACAGAAAGTAAAAGGAGGGTACACAAGGTTGTGCTTTCTAACTTCATCCATCTCATGCTCATCAAAAGGAATCCACTAACAAGGTTGATCAAGTCTTCTAAACAAACTCATTCTGAACTGCATGAAACCGGAGAAATTTTGAATAACACTAGGTTACCTCAACTGGGATATGCACATCCCCAACAATAAGAATATCATATTTCTTCTTGGCAGTAGGAAGAGGAAATTCAGAACCTCCAATAGTAATCGTTGAAATTTTTCCAATAGAATTGATATTGTGGACTTGAGGTTGCTTCCTCGAAAAGTGTCCGTATGCTCATTACCATTAACATGAAAAGTGACATTGCCTTTGTTGCAATCAATAACAGCCCCTGCAGTATTGAAAAAGGGTCTACCAAGGATAATGACATACTATCGTCCTCAGGAATATCAAGAATAACAAAGTCCATTAAAATAGTAATGTTTGCAACCACAACAGGCAGATCCTCACAAATACCGACATGTATAGCAGTTGATTTATCACCCATTTGCAAAGATATTTCAGTAGGTGTCAACTTATTCAAATCAAGTCTACGATATAAAGAGAGAGGCATAACACTAACACCGGCTCCAAGATCACATAAAGCAGTTTTAACATAGTTTCTTTTAATGGAGCATGGTATAGTTGGTACTCCTGGATCTCCTAGTTTCTTAGGCATTCCACCCTTAAAAGTGTAATTAGCAAGCATGGTGGAAATTTCAGCTTCCGGTATCTTTCTTTTATTATTAACAATATCTTTCATGTACTTAGCATAAGGATTCATTTTAAGCATATCAGTCAAACACATACGCAAAAAGATAGGTCTAATCATTTCAGCAAAGCGCTCAAAATCCTCATCATCCTTTTTCTTGGATGGTTTAGGAGGAAAAGGCATGGGTTTCTAAACCCATGGTTCTCTTTCCTTACCGTGTTTCCTGGCAACAAAGTCTCTCTTATCATAACGTTGATTCTTTGATTGTGGGTTATCAAGATCAATAGTAGTTTCAATCTCTACATCATTATCATTGCCAGGTTGAGCATCAACATGAACATCATCATTAACATTATCACTAGGTTCATGTTCATTACCAGATTGTGTTTCAGCATCAGAAATAGAAATATCATTGGGATTCTTAGGTGTGTCAACAACAGGTTCACTAGAAGCATGTAAAGTCCTATCATTTTCTTCTTCTTATTCTTCTTAGAAGAACTAGGTGCATCAACATTAGTTCTCTGAGAATCTTTCTCAATTCTCTTAGGATGGCCCTCAGGATACAAAGTTTTCTGAGTCATTTTACCCCCTCTAGTCATAACTCTAACAACAATATCATTTTTCTTAATATTTAATTCATTGAGCAAATCATTCTGAGCTTTAAGTACTTGTTCTACTTGAGTGGTAACCATAGAAGCATGTTTACTAATAAGTTTAAGTTCACCTTTAACTCTAGACATATAATCACTCAAGTGTTCAATCATATCAGCATTGCTTTTCAATTGTCTACCAACATAAGCATTGAAGTCTTCTTGCTTAACCATAAAGTCATCAAACTCATCCAAGAATTGGCTAGCAAACTTAGTAGATGGGATTTCACATTTATCAAATCTATAGAGAGAATTTACCTTTACTACCTGTGTCGGGTTATCAAGACCATGTATCTCTTTAATAGGTGGTAAATTCTTAACATCTTCAGCTTTAATACCTTTTTCTTTCATAGATTTCTTTGCCTCTTGCATATCTTCAGGACTGAGAAATAGAATACCCCTTTTCTTCGGAGTTGGCTTAGGAGTTGGTTCAGGAAGTGTCCAATCATTTTCATTACTCAACATATTATTCAATAGAAATTCAGCTTGATCAACTGTTCTTTCCCTGAAAACACAACCAGCACAACTATCCAGGTGGTCTCTGGAAGCATCAGTTAGTCCATTATAAAAGATATCAAGTATTTCATTTTCCTTGAGAGGATGAGAAGGCAAAGCATTAAGTAATCAGAGAATCCTCCCCAAGCTTGTGGGAGACTCTCTTCTTCAATTTGCACAAAATTATATATTTCCCTTAAAGCAGCTTGTTTCTTATGAGCGGGAAAATATTTAGCAGAGAAGTAATAAATCATATCCTAGGGACTACGCACACAACTAGGATCAAGAGAATTAAACTATGTTTTAGCATCACCCTTTAATGAGAATGGAAACAACTTAAGGATAAAGTAATAGCGAGTTTTCTCCTCATAAGTAAACAGGGTGGCTATATCATTTAATTTAGTAAGATGTGCCACAACTGTTTCATATTCATAGCCATAGAAACGATCAGATTCAACCAAAGTAAGTAAATCAGGATCGATAGAGAAATCATAATCCTTATCGGAAATAAAGATAGGTGAAGTAGCAAAAGCAGGGTCATATTTCATTCTAGCATTCAAAGACTTATATTTAAGCTTGGCTAATAATTTCTTAAGATCATATCTATCATTTCAAGCTAATAAGTCTCTAATTCTTCATCCATAACATAACCCTCAGGCACAACAGGCAATTCATATCTAGGGGAGAATCTTCATCATCACTTTCGTCAATATTATCAGTTTCAATAATTTCGTTCTCTCTAACCCTAGCAAGTTGTTCATCAAGAAATTCACCTAATGGCATAGTATTATCAAGCATAGAAGTAGTTTCATCATAAGTATCATGCAAAGCAGAAGTGGCATCATCAATAACATGCGACATATCAGAATGAATAGCAGGAGTAGGTGTCGCAAGTTTACTCAAAACAGAAGGTGAATCAAGTGCAGAGCTAGATGGCAGTTCCTTACCACCCCTCGTAGTTGAGGGAAAAATCTTGGTTCATTTATCTTTCAAGTTTTTCATAGTGATCAGCAGATATAAATCCCAAGTGACTCAAAGAATAGATCTATGCTCCCCGGCAATAGCGCCAGAAAATAGTCTTGATAACCCATAAGTATAGGGGATCGCAACAATTTTCGAGGGCAGAGTATTCAACCCAAATTTATTGATTCGACACAATGGGAGCCAAAGAATATTCTCAAGTATTAGCAGCTGAGTTGTCAATTCAACCACACCTGGAAACTTAATATCTGCAGCAAAGTATTTAGTAGCAAAGTAATATGATAGTAGCGATAACGGTAGCGAAAGTAATAGTTTTGGTTTTATAGTGATTATAACAGTAGCAACAGAAAAGTAAATAAGCAAAGAACAATATGTGAAAAGCTCGCATGCAATGGACCAGTGATGGATAATTATGTCAGATGCGATTCCTCATGCAATAGTTATAACATAGGGTGACACAGAACTAGCTCCAGTTCATCAATGTAATGTAGGCATGTATTCCGAATATAGTCATACATGCTTACGGGAAAGAACTTGTATGACATCTTTTGTCCTACCCTCCCGTGGCAGCGGCGTCCTATTGGAAACTAAGGGATATTAAGGCCTCCTTTTAATAGAGTACCGGACCAAAGCATTAACACTTAGTGAATACATGAACTCCCCAAACTACGGTCATCACCGGTAAGTATCCCGATTATTTTCACTTTGGGGTTAACGGATCATAACACATAATAGGTGACTATAGACTTGCAAGATACGATCAAGAAATCACATATATTCATGAAAACACAATAGGTTCATATCTGAAATCATGGCACTCGGGCCCTAGTGACAAGCATTGAGCATAGCAAAGTCATAGCAACATCAATCTCAGAACATAATGGATACTAGGGATCAAACCCTAACAAAACTAACTCGATTACATGATAAATCTCATCCAACCCATCACCTTCCAGCAAGCCTACGATGGAATTACTCACGCACGGCGGTGAGCATCATGAAATTGGTGATGGAGGAAGGTTGATGATGACGATGGCGACGGATTCCCCTCTTTGGAGCCCCGAACGGACTCCAGATCAGCCCTTCCGAGAGAGATTAGGGCTTGGCGGCAGCTCCGTATCGTAAAACGCAATGAATCCTTCTCCCTGATTTTTTCTCCCCGAACGTGAATATATGGAGTTGGAGTTCAGGACGGGGGAGCGTCAGGGGGCCCACAAGGCAGGGGGATGCGCCCAGGGGGGTAGGCGCGCCCCCACCCTCATGGACAGTGTGCGGGCCCCCTGGCCTTGATTCTTTCGCCAGTATTTTTTATATATTCCAAAAATATTCTCCATTGATTTTCAGGTCATTCCAAGAACTTTTATTTCCGCACAAAACTAACACCATGGCAATTTTGCTGAAAGCAGCGTCAGTCCGGGTTAGTTCCATTCAAAGCATGCAAGTTAGAGTCCAAAACAAGGGCAAAAGTGTTTGGAAAAGTAGATACGTTGGAGACGTTGATACGTCTCCAACGTATCTATAATTTTTGATTGCTCCATGCTATATTATCTTCTGTTTTGGATGTTTATGGGCTTTATTATACACTTTTATATTATTTTTGGGACTAACCTATTAACCCAGAGCCCAGTGCCAGTTTCTGTTTTTTCCTTGTTTTAGAGTATCGCATAAAAGGAAAATCAAACGGAGTCCAATTGACCTGAAACTTCACGGAACTTATTTTTGGAAGGAAAGCAACACAGGAGACTTGGAGTCCACGCAAGGGAAGAAATGAGGAAGCCACGAGGCAGGGGGCGCGCCCACCCCCTGGGCACGCCCTCCACCCTCGTGGGCCCCTCGTGGTTCCCCTGACGTACTTCTTCCTCCTATATATACCCATATACCCTAAAACGATCGAGGAACACAATAGATAGGGAGTTCCGCCGCCAGAAGCCTCCGTAGCCACGGAAAGCCAATCTAGACCCGTTCCGGCACCATGCCGGAGGGGGAATTCCTCTCCGGTGGCCATCTTCATCATCCCGGTGCTCTCCATGATGAGGAGGGAGTTGTTCTCCCTCGGGGCTGAGGGTATGTACCAGTAGCTATGTGTTTGATCTCTCTCTCTCTCTCGTGTTCTTGAGGTGGCAGGATCTTGATGTATCGCGAGCTTTGCTATTATATTTGGATCTTATGATGTTTCTCCCCCTCTACTCTCTTGTAATGGATTGAGTTTTCCCTTTGAAGTTATCTTATCGAATTGAGTCGTTAAGGATTTGAGAACACTTGATGTATGTCTTGCATGGGATACCCGTGGTGACAATGGGGTATTCTATTGATCCACTTGATGTATGTTTCGGTGATCAGCTTGCGTGTTCCGCCCATGAACCTATGCATAGGGGTTGGCACACGTTTTCGACTTGACTCTCCGGTATAATCTTTTGGGCACTCTTTGAGGTTCTATGTGTTGGTTGAATAGATGAATCTGAGATTGTGTGATGCATATCATATAATCATACCCACGGATACTTGAGGTGACATAGGAGTATCTAGGTGACATTAGGGTTTTGGTTGATTTGTGTCTTAAGGTGTTATTCTAGTACGAACTCTAGGGCTGTTTGTGACACTTATAGGAATAGCCCAACGGATTGATTGGAAAGAATAACTTTGAGGTGGTTTCGTACCCTACCATAATCCCTTCGTTTGTTCTCCGCTATTAGTGGCTATGGAGTGACTATTTGTTGCATGTTAAGGGATAGTTATGTGATCCAATTATGTTATTATTGTTGAGGGAACTTGCACTAGCGAAAGTATGAACCCTAGGCCTTGTTTCCACACATTGCAATACCGTTGACGCTCACTTTTACCATTAGTTACCTTGCTGTTTTTATATTTTCAGATTACAAAAACCTATATCTATCATCCATATTGCACTTGTATCACCATCTCTTCGCCGAACTAGTGCACCTATACAATTTACCATTGTATTGGGTGTGTTGGGGACACAAGAGACTCTTTGTTATTTGGTTGCAGGGTTGCTTGAGAGAGACCATCTTCATCCTACACCTCCTACGGATTGATAAACCTTAGGTCATCCACTTGAGGGAAATTTGCTACTGTCCTACAAACCTCTGCACTTGGAGGCCCAACAACGTCTACACGAAGAAGGTTGTGTAGTAGACATCAAGCTCTTTTCTGGCACCGTTGCCGGGGAGGTGAGTGCTTGAAGGTATATCTTTAGATCTTCCAGTCAAATCTTTTTGTTTATTGTTTTAGCACTAGTTTATTTTATAAAAGAAAACTAAAAAAATATGGAATTGAGTTTGCCTCATACGCTTCATCTTTTTAATATCTTTCGTGAGTATGATGGGAAGGAAAATTGTGCCAAAGTGTTAGAAGAAGAATGGATTAAAATGTTTGGCACTAAATATTTGAATGATGAGCATGATTGCAATGTTGTTAGTATGAATTCCTTGAATATCTATGATGCTAATGATATGCAAAGCCACAAGCTTGGGGAAGCTATGTTTCATGAAGATGATATTTTTTGTCCCCCAAGTTTCGATGAGCAAATTTATTATGATGAAAGCATGCCTCCTATCTATGATGATTATTGTGATGACACGTATGCTTTAAACAATGATAACCATGAAACTTGTCATCTTGATCTTAATTTTCAATCACACGATAGTTATTCTCTTGAGTTTGCTCTCACTATTATTCATGAGAAGAAATTTGCTTATGTGGAGAGTAGTAAATTTTCTATGCTTGTAGATCATGAAAAGAATTCTTTAGATGTTGGTTATATTGTTGAATTCATTCATGATGCTACTGAAAATTATTATGAGGGAGGAACATATGCTTTTAGGAATTGTAATAATATCAAGTTTCCTCTCTATGTGCTTAAAGTTTTGAAGTTATGCTTGTTTTGCCTTCCTATGCTAGTTGATTATTGTTCCCATAAGTTGTTTGCTCAAAAAATCCCTATGCATAGGAAGTAGGTTAGACTAAAATGTGCTAGTCATATTCTTCACGATGCTCTCTTTATGTTTCAATTATTATCTTTTATGTGAGCATCATTGAAATCGTCATGCCTAGCTAGGGGCGTTAAACGATAGCGCTTGTTGGGAGGCAACCCAACTTTATTTTTGTTCCTGTTTAGTAATAAATAATTTATCTAGCCTCTGTTATAATTGAGTTTTTATGTGTTTAATTAGTGTTTGTGCCAAGTAGAACCGTTGGGAAGACTTGGGGAAAGTCTTTTTGATCTTGCTGTAAAAAACCAAAAACTTTAGCGCTCACGAGAACTGCTGCCATTTTTTTGAAAGTGATATTTAGTTAATTCGTTTTGAAGATGATTAATAGATAAATTCCACAGGTCCATAAATTTATTTTAGAATATTTGGGGTTCCAGAAGTATACATTTGATCCAGATTACTACAGACTGTTCTGTTTTTGACAGATTCTGTTTTCTATGTGTTGTTTACTTATTTTGATGAATCTATGGCTAGTAAAAGAGTTTATAAAACCATAGAGAAGTTGGAATACAGCAGTTTTAACACCAATATAAATAAAGAATGATTTCATTACAGTACCTTGAAGTGGTCTTTTGAGAGAGCCATACATGATTTGGAATTTGTTAGAATACTCTATGTGCTTCGCTTATATCTTTTGAGTTATATAGTTTTGCTCTAGTACTTCACTTATATCTTTTAGAGCACGGTGGTGGGTTTATTTTATAGAAACTATTGATCTCTCATGCTTCACTTAGATTATTTTGAGAGTCTTAAATATAATGGTAATTTACTTAAATAATCCTAATATGCTAGGTATTCAAGATTAGTAAAAAAATTCTTATGAGTGTTTTGAATACTAAGAGAAGTTTGATGCTTGATGATTGTTTTGAGATATGGAGGTAATAATATCAAAGTCGTGCTAGTTGAGTAGTTGTAAATTTGAGAAATGCTTGTGTTGAAGTTTGCAAGTCCCGTAGCATGCACGTATGGTTAATGTTATGTAACAAATTTGAAACATGAGGTGTTCTTTGATTGTCTTCCTTATGAGTGGCGGTCGGGGACGATCGATGGTCTTTTCCTACCAATCTATCGCCCCAGGAGCATGCGCGTAGTGCTTGGGTTTTGATGACTTATAGATTTTTGCAATAAGTATGTGAGTTCTTTATGACTAATGTTGAGTCCATGGATTATACGCACTCTCACCCTTCCATCATTGCTAGCCTCTTCGGTACCGTGCATTGCCCTTTCTCACATTGAGAGTTGGTGCAAACTTCGCCGGTGCATCCAAACCCCGTGATATGATACACTCTTGCACACATAAACCTCCTTATATCTTCCTCAAAACAGCCACCATACCTACCTATTATGGCATTTCCATAGCCATTCCGAGATATATTGCCATGAAACCTTCCATCGTTCCGTTTATTATTACACGCATCATCATTGTCATATTGCTTTGCATGATCATGTAGTTGACATCGTATTTGTGGCAAAGCCACTGTTCATACTTTTCATACATGTCACTCTTGATTCATTGCATATCCCGGTACACCGCCGGAGGCATTCATATAGAGTCATCTTTTGTTCTAGTATCGAGTTGTAATCATCAAGTTGTAAATAAATAGAAGTGTGATGATCATCATTAATAAAGCATTGTCCCAAATAAAAAATGCCAAAGAAAAAATAAAGGACAAAAAAGAGAGAAAATAAAAAGGGACAATGCTACTATCCTTTGCCACACTTGTGCTTCAAATTAGCACCATAATCTTCATGATAGAGAGTCTTTTGTTTTGTCACTTTCATATACTAGTGGGAATTTTTCATTATAGAACTTGGCTTGTATATTCCAACAATGGGCCTCCTCAAGTGCCCTAGGTCCTCGTGAGCAAGCAAGTTGGATGCACACCCACTTAGTTTCTTTTGTAAGCTTTCATACATTTATTGCTCTAGTGCATCCGTTGCATGGCAATCCCTACTCCTTGCATTAACATCAATCGATGGGCATATCCATAGCTCATTGATTAGCCTCGTTGATGTGAGACTTTCTCCCTTTTTGTCTTCTCCACATAACCCCCATCATCATATTCTATTCCACCCATAGTGCTATGTCCATGGCTCGCGCTCATATATTGCGTGAAAGTTTATAGGTTTGAGATTACTAAAGTATGAAACAATTGCTTGGCTTGTCATCGGGGTTGTGCATGATGAGAGCATTCTTGTGTGACGAAAATAGAGCATGACTAAACTATATGATTTTGTAGGGATGAACTTTCTTTGGCCATGTTATTTTGAGAAGACATAATTGCTTAGTTAGTATGCTTGAAGTATTATTATTTTCATGTCAATATGAACTTTTATCTTCAATCTTTCAGATCTGAATATTCATACCACAATTAAGAAGAATTACATTGAAATTATGCCAAGTAGCACTCCACATCAAAATTCTGTTTTTATCATTTACCTACTCAAGGACGAGCAGGAATTAAGCTTGGGAATGCTGATACGTCTCCAATGTATCTATAATTTTTGGTTGCTCCATGCTATATTATCTTCTGTTTTGGATGTTTATGGGCTTTATTATACACTTTTATATTATTTTTGGGACTAACCTATTAACCCAGAGCCCAGTGCTAGTTTTCGTTTTTTTCCTTGTTTTAGAGTATCACAGAAAAGGAAAATCAAACGGAGTCCAATTGACCTGAAACTTCACGGAACTTTTTTTGGAAGGAAAGCAACATGGGAGACTTGGAGTACACGTAAGGGAAGCAACAAGGAAGCCACAAGGTAGGGGGTGTGCCCACCCCCTGGGCGCGCCCTCCACCCTCGTGGGCCCCTCGTGGCTCCCCTGACGTACTTCTTCCTCCTATATATACCCATATTACCCTAAAACGATCGGGGAACACAATAGATCGGGAGTTCCGCTGCCATAAGCCTCCATAGCCACCGAAAGCCAATCTAGACCCATTTCGGCACCCTGCCTGCGGGAGAATCCCTCTCCGGTGGCCATCTTCATCATCCTGGTGCTCTCCATGACGAGGAGGGAGTAGTTCTCCCTCGGGGCTGAGGGTATGTACCAGTAGCTATGTGTTTGATCTCTCTCTCTCTCTCGTGTTCTTGAGGTGGCACAATCTTGATGTATCGCGATCTTTCCTATTATATTTGGATCTTATGATGTTTCTCCCCCTCTACTCTCTTGTAATGGATTGAGTTTTCCCTTTGAAGTTATCTTATCGGATTGAGTCTTTAAGGATTTGAGAACACTTGATGTATGTCTTGCGTGGGATACCTGTGGTGACAATGGGGTATTCTATTGATCCACTTGATGTATGTTTTGGTGATCAACTTGCGGGTTCCGCCCATGAACCTATGCATAGGGGTTGGCACACGTTTTCATCTTGACTCTCCGGTAGAATCTTTGGGGACTCTTTGAGGTTCTATGTGTTGGTTGAATAGATGAATCCGAGATTGTGTGATGCATATCGTATAATCATACCCACGGATACTTGAGGTGACATTGGACTATCTAGGTGACATTAGGGTTTTGGTTGGTTTGTGTCTTAAGGTGTTATTCTAGTACGAACTCTAGGGCTATTTGTGACACTTATAGGAATAGCCCAACAGATTGATTGGAAAGAATAACTTTGAGGTGGTTTCGTACCCTACCATAATATCTTCGTTTATTCTCCGCTATTAGTGGCTTTGGAGTGACTCATTGTTGCATGTTGAGGGATAGTTATGTGACCAATTATGTTATTATTGTTGAGGGAACTTGCACTAGCAAAAGTATGAACCCTAGGCCTTGTTTCCACACATTGCAATACCGTTTACGCTCACTTTTACCATTAGTTACCTTGCTGTTTTTATATTTTCAGATTACAAAAACCTATATCTATCATCCATATTGCACTTGTATCACCATCTCTTCGCCGAACTAGTGCACCTATACAATTTACCATTGTATTGGGTGTGTTGGGGACACAAGAGACTCTTTGTTATTTGGTTGCAGGGTTGCTTGAGAGGACCATCTTCATCCTACGCCTCCTACAGATTGATAAACCTTAGGTCATCCACTTGAGGGAAATTTTCTACTGTCCTACAAACCTCTGCACTTGGAGGCCCAACAACGTCTACAAGAAGAAGGTTGTGTAGTAGACATTAGACGTATCAAACGGCATGCATACAAAACAGTACACACCACATGGAGTGATGAACGATGTATTCTCTTCATCTTCCTTGGACATGAAGATTTGGTGATACCCATAATATGCGTCCAGAAAGGAGAGCAAATCATAGCCTTAAGTGGAATCCACAATCTGATTGATACGCAGCAAGGGGGACGGGTCCTTCGGGAAAGCTTTGTTGAGATCTGTGAAATCTATGCAAAGCCTCCACTTCGCATTAGCCTTCCGGACTACCACTGGATTTGCGAACCACGTCGGGTGTAGCACTCCTCTGACCAAGTCGGCTGCTTCAAGTTTCTTGATCTCTTCCGCAATGAACTGTTGCCTCTCCAAAGCCTACTTCCAGACTTTCTGCTTGACGGGTCAGGCGTGTGGGCAGATAGCAAGGTGGTGCTCGATTACCTCCCTGGGAAGACCAGGGATATTAGATCGTTTCCAAGCAAACACATCGATATTCACCTGCAGGAAGGCAACGAGCACGCTTTCCTATTTGTCATCAAGGGTGGCGTTGATAGTGAAAGTACCATCAACGCCAGCCAGCCCTGCTGGGACCTTCTTCACTTGGGGTGAAGTGACCTTGGATTTCTTGTTGTTGGAACTCTCCGGCAAGTCATCAACAGACACAGCGCACTCTGAAGAGACACGCTTCCCGGACTCCTTGCCAGCGTCCTTGCTACCCTTCTTCTTTCCTCTGTCCTCCTTGGCGAGAACCACCGCTGCCGCTGCCTCTGCTGCAACCATTTCCCAGTATATCTTGTCCACGCAAATGATAGCATCCTTCTCGTCTGACGGGATGGTAATGACTCCCACAGGCCCAGGCATCTTCAAGGTGTTGTAGGCATAGTGGGATGCCGCCATGAATTTAGCTAGGGATGGACGTCCAAGGATCCCATTGTACGGCAGCGGGAGGTCGACCACATCACGAATGTGTACAGTGACGACGTCCTGTTCATCGGTAGCCAACCGACTGGGTCAGAATGGAGAAACAACATCGTGTTCATCGGGATGCAACAGACTGGGTCGGAATGTGTCGTGTTCATCGGGTGCCAACCAGCTTGGATGAAACAGCCGAAATAGGGTCTGGCGTACCGCAAAACAAAGGAAATGGACTTGTGTTCGAGTGCCTACTGTCAAAAAGGGTGCTGTTGATCGGGAGGGGTGTTGCATACCGCAAAACGAAGGAAACAGACTTGTGTTGAAGCACCTACGGTCAAAACGGGGGTCCTGTTCATCAGGAGGGGTGTGTCGTACCGCAAAATGGGACTCCACGGGCTACTGTTCATCCACCGTCTACTGTCTCGCTCCAACCTCCACGAGCTACTGTTCATCCACTGTCGACTTCCTCTAGCCTCCACCTACTACTGTTCATCCACCGTCGACTTCCTCCAGCCTCCACCAGCTACTTTTCACCACGAGGTTCTGTTCATCCAGCCTCCACCGGCTACTGTTCAACCAGCCCTCCACACGGGGTCCCGTTCAACCAGCCCTCCATGGGGTCCTGTACATCCACCCCCAACCGGCTCGGGTGTGTGGCGGCCTCCTCTGGATCGGGGTCCTGTTCATCCAGCGGCAACGGGCTCTACTACCACGGGGTCCTGTTCATCTAACCCCCATCGGGAACTGTTCATCCAACCCCCAACAACACCCACTATTCATCAAGAGGCATCAGGTTCGATCGGCTTTAGTTAGCAGCAGTAGCGAAGGAATCGCTCGATTGAGTTCAGTTAACAGCCAAGGATCGATCGATCGCTCGGGTTCAGTAACGTGTAGCCAGTGCAATCGCTCGGGTTTAGTAAGGGAACGCCTGGCTCGGGTTCAGTTAGAGCCCAACACCTTGCACCCTACGCGCATACATGTACGAGAGAAACACGCAATCCCTCCTTGCATCGCTCGGCCCCGACCATCCATCGTAACTGGGAACTACCCAAAATTTTCCTCACCCTCTCTTCTACCATGATTTTTTCTGTCATGGACAGCCCAAGGAATGTCATGCAGGTGCGTCTCCGGCCTGCCCAGGACGAAAAGCCCATTTTATGACATGATTGTTTGTCATAGAAGTAGGAGCCCACCACATCTATGATGATACCGGGTTTTGTCACAATTATCGTCATAGAAGTGTCATAAGCATGACAAAAAAATTGTTTGGCCCAAAATGTCATGCATGTGTCTTTTTTTGTAGTGTCTCTTTTTCGATTCTCAATACAATGTTCTCCTTGATATTCTTCAAGATCTATTTGATGTAATGAATTTTTGTGGTTGTTTGTTGGGATCCGATGAAGTGCGAGTTTATGATCAGATCTATCTATGAATATTATTTGAGTTTTCTTTGACCTCTTATATGCATGATTTTTATAGCCTCATATTTCTTCTCCGAAACTTTGGTTTGGTTTAGCCAACTAGATTGATTTTTCTTGCAATGGGAAGAGGTGCTTTGTGATGGGTTCGATCTTGTGGTGTCCTCACCTAGTGACAGAAGGGGTAGCGGGGCACACATGTATCGTTGCTATTAAGGATAAAAAGATGGGGTCTACTCTACATGAATAGATCTTGTCTACATCATGTCATTGTTCTTATTGCATTACTATGTTTCTCCATGAACTTAATACACTAGATGCATGCTGGATAGCGATTGATGTGTGGAGTAATAATAGTAGATGCAGGTAGGAGTTGGTCTACTAATCTTGGACGTGATGCCTATATACATGATCATTGCCTTGGATATCATCATAATTATTTGCTCTTCTATCAATTGCCCAACAGAAATTTGTTTACCCACGGTATGCTATTTTCTCTAGAGAAGCCACTAGTGAAATCTACGGCGCCGGGTCTATCATTTATTATATTGTTTTCAGATCTATTATTCCAAAAACCCAAAAATACCTTGCTGCGCTTTTTATTTACTTATTTTCTTTTGTGTTTTTGCTAGATCTATTTATCCAATCTCATACAATTTAATCTATCTTTTTACCGTAGAGGGATTGACAACCCCTCTTACGCGTTGGGTTGCAAGTATTTGTTCTTTGTGTGCAGATACCGTTTACATAGTGTTGCTTGGTTCTCCTACTGGATTGATAACCTTGGTTTCATAACTGAGGGAAATACTTACCATAGATGTGTTGCATCATCCCTTCCTTTTTGGGAAATACCAACGCGAATTCAAGCTATCATCACATATGCATATGCGAAGTTATAGGTTGCAGATAACTAAGCTAGTTCGCATCGTTTCTATCAGTGGGCGGAGCCTAGAACGGTATACATGCATGCATGCATCAACCATCTATCACACACGCCACCACCATTTTTCACCATAGCATATTATCACAAATATGATTAAGGGTTTCCTGTGGAAACGACCAATGGACGGTCTCCGTTATTGCCCTATCAAATGATCAGAGAAGGAAGGGAGGATATTACTGTAACATCTTTACCTCCACTTCCAACCATCACATGGATTTCAGCGGGGTCTCAAGGAGGGAGATAGCTTTTTTCATCGCAATACCTCTACTCCCCGCTTCATCCGGATTGTAATATCCTTGTGTCCAAATAGCCAAAGTTTGTATAGTGCACTTCACCCAACATCATGAAGAATATTGAAATAAACATGCAAAAGGGAATTTTATATCCAACATAGTCGTTCACCTCAACAACTAGATTTCATCATTTATTCCCTGATGGAGAATTACTCAAACATGGAGGTGAAGAACATAGAGGGGAGAGACAAGTTACTAGCCAACATGATGTTGGTAAAGGAGGAGAACATGACAACCCCGATGGAGATGGCATCAGCCCTCCAACTGGTGCCAGGCGTTGATGTGGAGCATCCATCTTCCTTCTTACTTGTCTTGTCCCTTCCTCCATGCTAGAGCATCCCTCTTCCTCCAGATAGTAATATCCTTCTATCCAAATAGGAAAATGTCGGCGCACCTCACTCAACATCACTAAGAATATTAGCATAAACATGTAAAAGGGAATTTTATATCTGGCATAGTCATGCACCTCAAATAAAACTAGAGTTCAACTTCTATACGCGACTAAAAATTACACAAACATGGAGATGAAGAACGTAGAGGGGAGAGACAAGTTGCAAGACGACATGAGATCGGGGAAGGAAGAGAACATGATGACCCCAATGGGGATGGCATCGACCCTCCGACCAGTTATGTGCGTTGGTCGAGCCTCCCTCTTTGATAGAGGCTAAGGTGTCCCGTCTTTCGATGAGATGGTGGCTATCGTTTTGGAGGAAGTCGGCTTTGACGATCCGACTACGAACATGCAAGGACGTCACGCCTTAGCAATCGCTAAACCAACTCCGAGAGGTTATTGACCATGCCGGAACACGATCAACCTGACCACGAGGGTTTGTTTCCTGCGAGCAAACGAAGAACAAGAAAGAAACTAAGATTGCAATCTGGATATTGTGAATATAAGAGGAAAGCTTTATTGATCAAGGTGGGGTTCTGTGACGTCTTTGTCTGGTCGTTGAACACAAACGAAGTACGCGAAGTTGCAGCTATGGCGAACTTTTAATCTAAACAAAACCCAAAGTCTAAACGATGCCCTAAGGGTTGTATATATGGAGGAGAGAGGGGGGAATTTCATGGCCCTTGGAGGAGGGGTCCTAAACCAACCCTAACTCTTGTTTCCCCACACATACGGACTCTAAAAACAGCCTATAATCAAGTATTTCGAAATTACATGGGCCTGGCCCAAAAATAAGGTGATGTAGCACATAGAATAGCCTCTGGACGAAATTTATGAAGTGGCATATTGTATATTTCGCCGAAGGCTTCATGCACTCATTGTGGTGGCTTCAAAGTCCTGGAATCATCACGTGTAACTCCGTTCTTGTTCCCCTTGCGCATGCCATCATCTCCATGCTTGAACTTTCTCCAAGGTTCATATGTCTTGTCCAAGCTAGGCCCTTCATTTGTAAGCAAAACAAACGTATCTAATTTAGGCAGCATCATATTCTCATGAACATTAGAATCGTTACCAAGAAACATAAGTACCTGGTAATTCAATTGGCGTGCGCAAGCTCTAGTAATTGGTCCAGTATGTATAGCAGCAGGCGATGTGGGTGTAACAATGGTATTGATGTCTTCATCACTCTTCCTTCTTGTCATGTCCCTTACTTTATGGTGAAGAAGGTCATGCTGCTGCTGGAGGTGTGATGACACATGGTGGGGTAGATGAAACTTGTTGAAGATGAATGCCGTCAGCTAGGGTTGGAGGTGAATATATAGAAGGCTGATTTTGCTGAAGTGGGAGGCTAGTATGAGCACTAGTGTAGGAACAAGTTAACCATGCACATGGTGGGATATAGAAGGCCAAGGATCATGTAGGAACAAACCAGAGCAAAATTAGTGAAGAATCGCGGAAGTTATGGCTGATTTTGCTGCTGTGGGAGGCTAGTATGAACGCTAGTACGAATTGGCATGGTCATACCATGCACATATCTTTTCCTCTTGATTCTGTGGGTGCAGTATCATATTTTGGTTGCCATTTATTCATATGAACTCCGATCACTACTAGGAAAAACACTACCAGTAGCGTGGGTTTTTTGCATACCAGTAGCGTGGGTTCCCGCGCTATTGCTATGGCGCTACAGCTAATTTTTAGCAGTAGTGCGTTTTTACCCCACGCTACCGCTAAAAAGTTAGTAGTAGCGCGTGTGCACCCGCGCTACTACTAACCTAAAACCCACGCTACTACTAACCTAACTACTAGTAGCCCTCACTTTTAACCCACGCTACTATTAACAATTTAGGAATTAAAAAAATAAAAATTAGATGTAGTACTCATGAATGGTAATAACTCCATTCCAAACCAAACCAACTCACAGAACCATCTCAAGATTCCATTTAACATCAGATACACACAACCATCATCGTAAGGTGGGTACCTTCCCTAGTGGCCACCAACCTAAACAGACCACCTCTCTAGATGTGTCTACAAGGCTAGGAGTTCAGACGCCGCTAGAAACGAATCCTCCCTCTCGCGGACGGTGGCGTTGAGGTCCTCCACATCGGCGACTTCCGGCGTCGAAATCACCTGGACAATCATCTGTGCGACGTGGCCACCGGGCTTCACGGTGAAGTCCACCTCTGAGTGGTTGAAGAGCACAGCGCCACCGGGCCGCGCTTGTCAGGGTCGATCACCTCTGCGCCCACGTCGGGAAAGTGAAAACTTGTTAGGATGCAAATTGCATCAGTTCAACGCAATAGTACTATTAACAGTGTGCTGCAAGAATAAGAAAGCTAACATTAATAGTCAAACATCACTTTAGTTGTTAAAAATATCATTCATTCATCATATAACATTATTTTTTGTTGTCAAATCCTGTACACCAAATTCACATTTACAAGAAGTCAACTTCTCATTTCTAAATGGCTGAAAAGTGATCTATTTGGTAACAACAAATGCCAGTAGTCAAATTCATATTGGCAGAGATCGGACCATAAGAATCTAAGACAAACATACAAGCACTGAAGTATATGGGGCGTCCTTGAAAAGTTCTGTCAACCCTTCATATGAATCTGACCAAATCTAATAACATAAAAGGTTTTGAGTAGAGAAGGCACCTTTGGGAATGCTAACTTCGGTGGAGCTTCGACGACTTCACCAAATTTAACCTTTTCTCGTCCAGGGAATTCAAGATGAGTCTTGACCTTACCAGCCTTGCACTTCTTTTTCTTCTCGTCCAGATGTCTAAAACCAATGATACAACATACTTTATTATCATACATTGCCATGAGTGAATGTGGAGGTTCTCTTAGAATATTTTGTCCTAGTTCAAAAATAAAAGCTAAAGCAAGATACATGGTTTATTCTTTACACGAGTAAACATTGGATCCAAATGAATTGATGCAAAAGCTACACAATTAGAGTCAAGCAAACCAAGACAGATCAAATGGTTAGACAACTTACTTCTTAACTTTCCGCTTCTTCGAAACCAAGACATTCGCCTCGAGTTCCTTGAAAAATATTCTCAATAGGATTTCAAAAACCATCGTCGAATACACCAAGATACTCTATAACAGAATTACTAATAACAGCTATAGAATCGTACAATATATTATATGTACAAAATAGACACTCCAAGATACCATGTCAAAAAAAGGCAGGGTCAAAGTTCCATGACATATAGAACATCCACAAAGTACATTCTCTTTAAAGTCATTCTTTTCTACAGCCCATAAAAGCTGTCACTCAAGGAGCGACATGTTTTTTATTACAAAAATTCACCACATTCTCATGAACATGGAAAAGCAAGCTAGAGTTAGCAGACCAAAATTAAGGTTCAAAATGTAATGCTACATATATCCAATATTCACAACTAGTACTTTCAGGCGGCGTGTCAAATCACCCAAGGATCACAAAAATATCCAATATCCAATACTACAGATTATATTGAACACAAAAATAGAAGTGTGTGAAGTGCAAGCCTGAAAGGTATTACTCCACTACTTACCAGAGTGCGGACAACATGGTGAACTGATTGTATTTCCTCCTGAAAGGCACTTAAATCTCCATGTATAACTGTAACTTGTGAAATACGTATTGTTTTTGCATACGCGTCTTTTAAAATACACTAAAGCCTAGAAACAATAAATATGCGGACAACATGGAAACCGAGAGAGAGGGAGAGGGAGGAGACCTTGAGATGGTCCATCCATGGAGGCGGTGGTGGGGTCGGAGCTCCATGGAGGGGGCGTCCCGAGAAGAGGTACGCGGGGGAGGTTGCATGGTGGCGACCCCGTCAATCCTCGTCTCCCTGCAGCGGCGGCAGCGGTGGTTGCGGAGAAGGAGTGCGGCGTCCCGAGAAGAAGTAGACAGGGTCAGCTCGATGGTGGTTGCCCCGTCAATCACCTCCTCCCTGTGGCAACGGTGGTTGTGGGGAAGGAGCTGACCTTGGCAGCCCAGCTCAACGGCGGCGCGGATCCAGGAGCCCCCGATGTGGCCGCCGCCAGGGAGAGAAGGAGGGGGAGAGGATGGGGGCGTCGGCGTCAGCGGTGGAGGGGAGGTCGGCGGTGGGTGCGGCTGTGGATTAGAGATCGCCGTCAGCGGTGGGTGGGTGGCCCGCGGTGGAGGGGATCGGGGTTTGGGTGAATTTTTTTGAGATAAACGTGGGCGCGGGTGGACGGTGGGGGTGGGACAGTTGGTGGGGTGGGGTGGGCATATACTAGTAGCGCGGTGGTCTCACCTGCGCTACAGCTATCCACATAGTAGTAGCGCAGGTTTTAGAACCCGCGCTACTACTATGGTCTGTTCGCGGGGCACGGTTAGAGATATTTACTAGTAGCGTGCTTTTTTTGGCCACGCGCTACTAGTAAGTAGCAGTAGCGCGGGGCAATATAGCGCGCTACTAGTAAGCGTCTATCTATGAGCTTTTCTCTAGTAGCGGATTTGGTTGTTCTTAAGCTTGTTGGGTTCATCTCAGAATGCCCGATACACTCATTGTATTGGATCTTCAATGAGGGCACTTTGGTAAATTTCAAACTATCCAACTCTCCAATGGGCCTGAATCGGATGTCTGGAACTTCTCTGGTTTGGCCCCAACTTGGTCCTTTTTGATGTGCCAATTCCATGAAAATATCACCTACAAGGACAAAAAACAAAACGTAATAAAAACAAAAATTTGTACAGTAAACTTGGTAAAGCAGATAAAGATGGGAAACTGCGAATTGTGGACATGAAAAATTCTAGATGGACATCACATGTGGGATTTTTCTATTAGAATAGACTGTAAAAAGTGATGAAAACTCCACTCATTAGCCTCCCCAAGCTCAAACCATGCACGTACTCTAGCAAAAAGGTTGACAAACCTATTGATGATCTCCATGTAACTCATGATGAAGATTGTTGCCCAATGGCTTATCCTTGTTTTCCCTATGAGATATAAGTAAGATAGAACATATTTGCACAAGGTAGCACATGCTCAGTTATGCAAGATAATTTGATATCCATCCACTAGAGCTTCAACAAAAAATTCTATACTCCTTGTAAAGTTTAATCTTTCATGAAAACAAATAGTTGGATCCTTGTACTCCATAGATTATTAATTTGTTTTCTTCCTCTCCTAAAAGGTAAATACTCGCATACTTGTACCAACATGATAACTAGAGAGGCTTCCACACCTTTAGTGAATCGATTGCTAAGTGAAAGAACGACAATCTTATGAGATAATTCATCTGGGATTCAATCGAAAAAATATGGAGGGGCTCTCAACATTTTTAGAGTACCGTAGATTCATTTTGATATCAATACTCGAGTCATCCTTCTTCACTTCCTTGTGCAACCTTGAACAGGCTTTTTGCCGATGACATAGTCATTTATTGTTCCACTTGTTCCATGAAAGCTAAGCATATTTGATTATCGAAAAAAAACAAGAAAGGATGGAGCGACTGCTGACTCTAGAACAAAGTACAGAATAATCCACTTTTAATGGTTTGAGAGTTTCACCTTTCTTGCCACTCATTCTAGTTAAATTATTTCTCAATTCTTATGTAGCGATCATGGCAATGCATTTTAGAGAATCACAGGATTTTTCTCAATGTAGGTAATAAAAAACCTTGAAAAAGGTGTATAAAAGCATTAACTTGGCATTGTGGTGCTTAAATTTAGCAAGTGATTCCCTCATATAATATAGAACAATCATACCTAAGCAAGCGCAATTTTAATCAGTTGAAGATCATTGCACAAGACTCTACACATGCAAAACTAACCTCCCCGATATTAGAAATTTGCAAGAACTAAGATCAAGCAAACTATGAAACGGAAAGAGAAAGTACAGTTTATTAAAGCAGAGTAAGAAATGTGATTACCTCCCCAAGCTTAGATTGAGCAAGGGTAATGCAAATTTACCATTGCATGCAAATGACCCTCCTTTAATGGGCATGGAATGATGTCACAGTGATTTTTCTTTACGTGGTCCGGTCGTCGCCTTCTGATAGAACCGGCTTGTGAGGATTTTTTATATGGTTGGCACAATACTTTATATGTCACCACATTAGGTCTCCAAGCCTTTGCGAAAATAAAAAACAAGATAAAAATAAAATGATTTGGTATACGAACGGGGTTCATATACCCAACCAAGGAAAAAACAAAAGTAAACATGAAGAATTACATGGAATTACTGGTCGAGAGTCTACGAAGGAAAATAAGGAAGATAGAGTGCAAATAGGTGGTCAATATATAACCCACTAACCTCGACTCGTGCATATAAAAAATTGAAGGTTTTTAGCCTTGGCATGAGCATTGGTACTCTACCGCACTCTGTCTTCTCTCATGGTATTTTGGTGGCATTTTTGCATAACATTGATACGAGCGTGGGTAGGAGCGTTCGGGATCATACCACACTCCATCTTATCCTTTGGACCTTCTGTTGGATCAGCCTCCCCTCTGGTACAATTGCTGGTACGAGCCAGCACACTTGTACCAAAGATCGTCTTCTCCTATGGACTCGGGATTGTTTATGCGTCAGGGTTGTGCGAGCGCTAGTATGGTCTGGGACGCTCGTACTGGACGTCGTCTTGTCGTCTAGACGCCTGAAACGAGCGCTAGTATGGTCTGGGACGCTCGTACTGGACGCCGTCTTGTCGTCTAGACGCATGAAACAATGCCTTTTTGGGTAATTTTCTAAGGACCTTGGAGGATAGTTCTAACACATATACTAGGAAAATATCGAGAAGATTCAACCAAACAATTGTACCACATAGATAATATGAGAAAACAAATTACTCTACCTATTGAAGATAAGTATCAAACCAACTCTAATGAAAATTCATGTAGAAATATAAGTGTCAATGCAAAAATGAATGCAAACTAAAATAAAAAACACAAAGCTAAGAAAGACACCTACTAACTTCTGGGTTGCCTCTCGATAGCGCTTTCTTTATTGCCATATAGATATGGTTCGATGCTTTGTTTATCCAGTTGAATCCCAAGGGATGTTGACCCAGAGTGTAACTAGACTTACCCATAAGCGTTGTTTGGAGCACCTCATAGCCAAATTCGGCCAGAGTCGTAGTCTCTTATGGTGTATCGGTATCATATAAGTAAATAGGTCCATGCTCTCAAGCGAGAACTGATACACCAAGCGGTTTGAGCATGTCTCCTTACATAATTGTGACGAGAGGGTTAGACACTTATATATAAGTTTCAAAGTTTTACCTTGGGTACAATTATAGAAGAACACTTGTCATATAAGTAAATAGGTCCATGCTCTGAAGCGAGAACTAATGGACCAAGCGGTTTGAGCATGTCTCCTTACATAATTGCGACGAGAGGGTTAGACACTTATATATAAGTTTCAAAGTTTTACCTTGGCTACAATTATATAAGATCACTTCATAATATTATTCATTTGGAGTGGATAATTCAACACTCTTTATTAACTTCCCATGCTTAAGAATCATCCAAAGAAGGATAGTTGGACATTAGCATAGATAAATCTAAAGTATCTTCCTCCTCTAGTCCGTCATTATTGCTAACACAAGATACCTCAAATAATATACCTAGCAAATCATGTTAGTTATCATTCTCAACTTGAGGGTCCAATTCCTGCACGTGAACTTTATTAGCTGCAACTCTCATCCAAACTGGAGAAATCATCATACCCTAGATTAGTATAATCAACATTACTTCTTGCGACGAAAAAAATACTTACGCTCTTATTTCCATGAACGGCCATTATTCTTCTTGGTGCTCACCCTCTTCTTGACATTTGTCTTGTGATTTTTCATCATCACAAAGAGATTCTCAACAATAATAATTTATGGTGTTCACCATACAATTCATCCAATTAATCATTTTATCCTTTTTGTGAGCCTAAACAACTTCAATCTCAGCAAATAATTTCCAGGCACTTGTGCATAACACATACCTTATGATTTCCTCAGTGACATTTTCTTAATACTATTGTAAAATGCTACCACCTCATCATAGGTCTTTGTGCATTGGAAGTCAATGTGTTTCGGAGACCAGCAACATCTAGAATAAACTTGATACAAAAGGGTAACATAGATGTGCATGTGTTTAATATGCCTAAAGGTTCTCTTCTATCCATATTATGAAGACACTGGTGTTTAATATCTCGCACACCGGGGATCCCAACAAAATCTAACACCGTTAGCAACCCTCAACTTTCTGGTGACGATGTTGCCGAGAAGGTACATTTTTCTGCAATAGGTTATGTATCACTTCTATTATATTTTTATATATATTATCTATTCATAGTTTTTTTCCTTATTAGTGCCTTTAGTTTTCAAAAGTTATAGAAAATTCTAGAAGGACTTACATTTTCAGCCCCTACTTACTTTCTTATCTAGTAGTTGTAACAGAACCATTACCTGGCTTAAACAGGTTGATAGTTGGTACTGGTAATATTATGGGTGAAAATATCTTGATTGCGTCCTAACTTTTTCTAGTTATATAGAGGGTCCACCAATAGGTTCAATTGGTAGAACTATATGGTCTTATTGGGATGTAATGGTTTAAATTGTCGGTGACTTAGAACATACTTTCATGTATCTTCTCCCCACTCTGCAAAGAATGTTATTGGAACTAAAAACTATGATAGAGTGTGGTAATAAAAATTTTGTTCTAGAAACCATACTTAGGGTCTTTGCACTCACTATAAGGGAATCTAGGGAAGTATTTTTGGTATTATAAAATACCAATAGGAAACCTTGGAGTTAGTGATATTATAAGGGAGGAAGATATTTTTTGGGCATGTTATGATGAGATAAATGAAGAGAATTTTTACAAGATCCAGTAGCTACGGTTACAACCAAAGGTAAACTAGAATATATAGGGAAATCCATAGATGAAATTTTAATTGTTTATCTTTGGAGAACCCTACAAAAAGGTAAGATGGCCTCCAGGCAAAGATGGGGATCATGTTTCTTACTTTGTTCCAAGTGTTGATATGACTTGCAATGAACAAGAGAGAGCTCCACATTTAGGCGATCCTCTACCTTTAAACGAGATAAAGGAAGAAAAGTATTGTCCTCATTCTGGAGGAAGTGAAGAAGACAAAACTTGATTATCCTCCAAAAACTATCATTCCTAACTCAAAGGCATGAAGGAAAGCGCTTCTGGGAAGCAACCCGGAATTAGATTTTAGTTTGGTTTGAGTAAAGAAGGAATTTCTATCTTGTTGTGCCAAAGTCATTTCTTGTTTGCTTTCAATAAAGTGCCAGTTTATGAAATTAGTTTGAATGTTCAGACTTTGTGGTAGTTGCTTTCCTGTTTTATGTTGTTTGTTGTTATTATAACAATTGGTACGGCTTACTGGAATGTGTTTTGGACTTGGAATTTTTACACAGCAGATTCACCTATGTCTAGTATTTATCCTATTTTTGGGGGAATTGTTTGAGTTCTGTAAGTTTCATAGAGAATTATGTTTCTACATGCTGGTCTGTTTTGACAGATTCTTGTGCAACTCTTGTATTTGCTATAGAATTGCATAGTTTTCTGTTTCTCCTTGTGTCCTTTGTTGTAGCCCGGACTCACCGTTTCGTTGAGCTATACTGTTTATATGAGGTTAACTTCATTATGGATGTCATCACAATCAGCAGCAGCAAAGAGGGTTGGAGATTCAAGATTGGGGTGCGCAAGGCATTCCCACCTCAATTCTAAAAAGACTCAAAAGGCTAAGCTTGGTGATGCCCAAGGCGTCCCCGTTCTACATGAACAACCATTGTATGATACCTTTTGAACCTCTTGCATCTAGTATTCCTTTGTTTGCAGATAGATGTGTGTGTCAACCCATGCAAATGCTGGAAATTTTATCCTCCTTTAAAAAAATAACATGATGCTAGTTTTTCTTCATGATACCATGCAAGATATATAATTGTTGATTTTGGTATGCAGAGATGGAGAAAAGGTATGCTTTTTCTTAACATGAAGTAGATAAGAGAAATTTTCATTACACTACATGTCAACTCATAGTCACACATTTTTAGTTAGATTTTAACCCTCATATTTCTCTAGAACATGGAAATATTAGTAAGCAGAGATAACCTATATTGCATAGCATATTATATCAGTTGTCATTATATGACATGGAAGAATTTAAAAGACGTAAGTTTTGAAATGTTGTACATTATGGTTTTACTGGTAACATCTTTTTAACGATGAAGCCGGAGCAGATTCGGTCAGATATCACATAAAGCATGTGTTATTTCATAATCTTTTCCCTTGATACAGAAGCAAGATGGATATCGGTCGGATGCAGACACGGACATTGGATTATGTTCGATTCAAACATGGTATGGTAGCAGATCGAAACCGAACATTTACCATATGCATGTATGTGAAATAGATTATATAGATATATTTTAGAAAGAAATATATTTTCAATAAGATAAGAACCACATTGTAAGTTGGTAGTTTACGAAAAAACAATAAGCATATTTAAAATGTCGGATAATCTGGCTATGAAAATAGAAGTCTATATCATCGTTTATAAGCAGTAACATATCTCATATATATATATATATATATATATATATATATATATATATATATATATATATATATATATATATATATCCTAACAAGGAAGTTCAGACTCAAATCAGATTGTGTTCATATGTCAAAAATATTTTGCCATATGAGTTTTTTAATAAAAATTCCCTGACCATTTTCACAGTTACATCTTAGTTATCCACAGGAGTGTTAATCCGATCCTCACATATGCTTGCATGTGTCGGCTGCATGGTGGCTCTGGCGGAGGTGTCATGCTTTGCCTGTTGTTGCTGGATCGAGGTTGGTGCGACAGTGACCCGGCCGTGGTGAGGTGGTATGGGACGTCTTTGTCTTCCGGTATCTCCTCCTATAGTATGCGGCTAGCAAGGTGTTGATAGTTGGACAAGTGTTGATGGTAGAGACGACTTCAACTACGAGCATGCGCACTCCGATGAAAACACTAGATATCGATCTAACGAGAATCTAGAACCGATGACCTCGGTAATATATGGACTAACAAGCTAGTAGTAAGTAAAATAAATTACAGTTGCACAATTAGTAATATTCGTTTTGTATGAAATATGCTCGTTGGATGCATTATTTGCGACGGATCGATGTCGGCATATGTGTAAAGCCAGTAGATATTTAAGCTAAGCTGGCTCGATAACGACTAAGATTTTGCATGAATATGCATTCATCGGACCATGGAGGAGATATTTATACTCTGAGCCACGTACCACGGTCGGGTAGCTACATGCATGCACAAATCAGAAATGGGTCGATAGATTTTTTTTTCTGCAGGAATCTATTGATATTTTGAAAGGGCGACATATAATTTTGGTTTGCTTTGTGCATCAGTGCATGAGAATATAAATAATGTGATACACACGTCGGCTAAGCATTATATGAATTGGTTGTTCCAAACATTTACTTTTGAACGAATCTAAGCAAAAACTTGAGTGGCGGACGCATGTATGGATGTATGCTTAATTAAGAGATGAGGAAGCAAAGAATAATGTTGGTTACCTAAATGCTCCAAAGTGGCCGAAAGGCTCCACGCCATCGAGGGGCCATTTCCAGTTTTCTTCGATCTCTCCTTCCCTTACTTTATTATTAGGAATCCAATTAACTTGATTGATCGACTGATTGGAAGTTCGTTAATTATTCCAGTTAGCTAAAGCAACTTTTGCTTGGTAAATTTGTATGCACTGCACATGTACGTATATGTGTTTAATTACCAAGACTAGGATCGACCTAGTTTGACTATAAGTAAAGATATGCCGACACGTATCTGTGCGGGCAAAGTTTCAAACATGTGAAGCACGCCATCGATCAACTGTAGCAATTGCGACTGGTGTGAAACAAACGGTAGGCAGGGGAGAGAAGGCTATAGATAATGTACGAAATGATGTCCATCTGATTTCTTTTTATTAGAACGAAGACTCAAGAAAAGCCTAATTTTGAATTAACAAAGCCATCAACCGGCCAGAATTATAAGACCATCAACTAACAAATAAAAACAAGAAGAGAAACAAGCGGCTGATACAAGGAGCAAAGCGAAACAGACTCAAAGACAGCAGCGATAGCAAGCACGCCATGCTGCCGCCATCACCCTACAGGACGGCCTACACCAACCGGACAAAGCTACGGACTTGAGAGGATGCACCACCGCGCAAGCTTCGTGATCGTAGCCAAACTCGGAGACAGAACTGACACTTCTCTGGAACTGCCGCTGCAAAGGGCCCCTGCCTTCTCATCCTGGCTCGAAGGATGCCGCACCGGCAGGCGGTAGTTCGGTTCACCCTAGAACCCAGAGGAAGACGTCCAAGCTGCGCATGAAGAAAGAACTAGGAGCGGACTTGCTAGCTCAGAGCACACCATTCTGAGCACTGTCGTCGTCCGCGGTTAAGCCACACCGAAGGGCTACAGCTGTCGACCACCGACGCAGCAACAAGGGTAACAGCGAGCCACCGAAGAAAAGGCAGTGAAGCGCCGAGCCAAGCTGCCACCCGCCACCATCACACCCACAACCCGACTCTCTCGCCGCCTCTGCAATCCCCGGACTGCGTCTCCAAGAAGGGACATGACACGGATGTGTCGTCGCCGCCCGAATCAGGGGACCTAGGCTTTCACCTAGAAGGGGACGGAAGAAGGGGGAGAAGGATCCTCACCACAACCTCCAGGGACGGTACGGCGCCCAGGGCGTCGCCTGCGGTGTGGCTGCGCCGGCTAGGGGTTTTCCCCGGATCCAACCCCACTCGATGAGATCCGCGCTGCCGGCGCCCGGGAAGAACGGCCTAAGCCGCTAGGACCCGGATCCGGCGATGGAAGGAGCGTATCGAGGCGGAGAGGATGAGATGCATCTGGCACCGGCAACTGCGCAAAGGAGGCCGCACACCAGCGACCGTGGACCGACGCCTCCTCGTCCCCCACGAGACCGAGGGAGGCGCCTCACCAGCTCCGGCCGGAATGGCCCGCTGACCGGGCCACCCCGCGCTCTCCGCCCAGGGCCGCCCCCCCGGATGCCGAGGCCCTCCATGCTATGTGGAGTCGCCAGATCCCTCGCCGCCACCTTCATCAGTGTCGAGCGCACGCCGACGCACACCTCTGGAGGCGGCGGAGGGGAAGGGAAGGGGGAGGAGGGGTGCGGCGGCGGCGGTTAGGGTTTCCCCCGAGTCGCCTCAGAGGAGACGACGCAGGGCGGAGGGGGGGGATCTGCCCCAGCTAATTAAGCTCGTGAAATCAAGTGCATCTGATTTCTGGGCTTCTAGCTACTAGCCGGTGTACTGGCTGGATGCTTAGTTCATGTACCTGCAGTGAAAATAAGACATTTTTTTCATCCACAGTATAACAGAAAAATAGAAAACAACGCCCTTTATTCACAAATATAAGATATTTTAATATAATCTATATACGGACTCCAATGAGTGAACAAAAACACTAAAACATGTATATATACATCTAATTCAGGAAAGAGTTAGAACATCTTATATTTATAAACGGATGGAGTATCTTCTAATGTATTCTCTCGCAAGTAATTTTATATGACCGTAACAAAGATTATAATCAAACTCTCCGAATTCACAATGTTTCCTCTTATCTACCCCCCTTAGATCTCCCCCTTCTCCCCCTCCTCCCCCGTTCCCGCTACGCGCCTCGCGCGTGCATCACTAGGGCCCTACCTCTGCCGCAGGCGCTCTCGCCTCCCCCGTCCTCTCCTCCCCCCTCGCCACCGCCCGAGGGGGTCCGTCGGGCAAAGCCCGTGCGATGCATGAGGCATCGAGGCCTCTCCTTCCCTCCCTGTTCGAGGTTGCGGTGGCGCGGGTCAGCCACTAGATGGGGTGCGACATCCGGCAGGGCTCCCGACTGCAGGGACAACCAGATCCGTCAGCTTTTGTGCTGCTGAGCTTGCTTCGGCCCAGATCCGCATTGAGCAGGGCTTTCGGCCTGCCTGGTCGTCATGCATGGGGGGCTGTGGCCGCCACCTCCTTCCTGAGGTGGTTGTAGAATGGGGTGCCGGTGGCTGTCCCGGTCAGTTGTGTGCCAGGGGTTTGCTGCCTAAGGGCATGTTGGCTGGTCCTTGGCAGGGTGGGGCTGAGCCGGTGGGGCGGTTTTGACCAGGGGGTTAGGGCAGCCGACATCTGCTCGTCCTTTGGCGGCTCCACTGTCGGTTTGGGGCTCAGACCGACTTTGGCCGGGTGGCTTGACAGGGACCGGCGGCTTTATCATGTTGAAGAGCAGTTGCTCTTCCTCGACATGGTGGTCACGCTTCAGTGCTTTGGGAGGAGGGTCCAGCGAAATCTATGCAAGACCTTGTCCATTGCTGGCGACAACAACGTCTAAGGACGTCATTTTTCTCCCCGGAGACGTTGCTCCCCGTCCATCATCCCTGAGCCATTTGACTTCCTCCCCAGTGTCATGACCTACCTTCCTCTGTGTCTTCCTTGGCGGTGTTCATTTGATTTTTCTGTACCAAGGTTCCTCTAGGTGCCTCTTGTCGTCGTCAATGTACCTCGATGTTTTCTTGGCCTCTTATAGACGGCAATCTGCTTGGTATGCGAGGTCATCCCAAGACCGGGGGCTCCTAGGATCGGTGTCATGCGGGTAGGCTGCCGGTGGTTCTCTTTAGTCAAGGAGCATTGGGCGTGGTTGTTGATCGATAGTGATGCTCTCTCGGGTTGGTTGGGTGGGCACCGACAAATGTCATGCTTGACCTTGTCAGGCGGACGATGACAATGTCTGTGGATGTTGGTTTCCTCCTTGCAGTCGTTGTGTATGTGGCCCTCCCTCCATCAAACTGATGGTAGCTTATTTCACCTGGCCCGTCAGTTGGAGTTTTCCTTGGAGTGGTGGCCTACTTGGTGAGGTGTGTTGAGGAGCTCCAAGAAGACTTGAGCTTATTGCCTTTTACTAGCTACCTTCCTTAGTTTAGGGCTTAGTTTGGCTTGTTTAGTCCATGTTTTTAGCTCTTTGTGCTTCTATTGTAAAGCAGGTATCCCCAATAGGGTTGGCGTGTGTTTGCGTCATAAAATTGTAATGATTTGAAACATTAGCTCGGATTTCACTCTCTAGACTTTTAGGTTTAAGGTCCCTAGTCACAAGGTTGTTGCGATGTCGTGGTGGCAATACATCTCTTCATGCGTTATGTGGTTTTGTAAACTTGCTACTGCTAGGACTTTTGATGCCACTAGCTACCGGACATTAACCATGAAGCCGCACCACGGTAGGGATATAGCCAAAAAACCATTATTTGACACAACGTTGTCTCCACTAGAAGACCTCATCACCAAATACACACAAAACTAAAACTGGAATATAAAAAATTCATACCATATAAAGATTTGGAATTTCTCCCACCATTAGCTAAAAAGACTAACAAGAGTGAGGGGAACTTGTGTACACGAAGGTGGATGATGCTAGCACCTGGTCGCTAGGGTTCGCTCGAGGACTTGTTTTTTTCTAAGGTTGACAACATCACTAGTGCGGAAACCCCTCATAAGTTTTCCTTATTGGCCGTGTGTACACCACTAGTAAGTGACCAAAATGCTAGTGGTGTGCTGGTCATAGGAACACATCACTAATAATCAACTAATACTGGTGTGTCATAAGACGCGCATGTCACTAGTAAGCTTCATCCGGAAGCATGTCTAATAGAACTTACTAGTTGTGTGATGTCTAAGTTGCACATTACTAATACTAAACAAACTAGTGGTGTGTTTGCCTTTAGTAATTACTTATGGACCCACATGTGGGCCCCACTTGTTGCTTGTTCCTAATTTGTCGCATGCCACTAGTGTATACACTAGTAGTGGGTTGTGCTTGTCCACTGCACGCCACTAGTGTCTATTGCGTGGGTCCCACTTATGGTGGCGATCCTACTGACTAACATGCGGCTAGTAGTTAGATTATTAGTGGGGTGTATGTTGCACCACACGCTGCTAATAGCTACGAGGTATTTGAGGAGAATTCATTATACACATATGAGCCCCTCTCACTTGTTGACTCCCTCATCCCTCTTCTCCGTTATTCCTCATCTTCCCTTTTTTTCTTTCTTCAAATTAATCTCTCCCACACGTCACTCCACATTTTTAGGTCTAGCTACCTAAGTAGTCCTAGATCTATCTAGCTAATTAATTAAGCTCTTTAGTTAGCTACTCTCTCTATACCACACTCTCACATGCGTTAAATTAACTCTCTCCCGCTCTCGCTCTCTCTCTCTCTCTCTCTCCTTCATTAATGTTTTGCTATCTCTCCCCAAGTCCTCTAGAGCTCTCTTCCTCTCCATTAGTATTTCTCTTTCCACACAACATAGGGGGGCTCATTTATCGATCGATTGATGTCTAGCTCTATCGGTCCTCTCTTGGTGATAATTTACTTTTTGAATGAAATAAAATGTATAGAAATTGTTGTGGATATGCATATATGTATGAGATGATGAAAAAGATTGTTCAACCTTAGAGCCGTCGTTATGTCGAGGAGTGACTTCGGTACCAATCATCAAGCCAAGGAAACAACTAAAGTTGGTCCATCTGTTTTTTCCATGGATACATAAGAGGCCAATGTTTTAAAAATGTTGCCTCATTAATGTTTTATCAAACTTCTCGCGCACTCAATTAGTGTCATTCTTTACTAAGGGTCCTGGCAAGAATTTCTATGACCTTGTTGGTTTCAGTTTCTTGCTTGTATCATCTTATAGGGATCGATCTTGACAACGATATAATGGATCAAATTTTGGAAGTGTTCTTAGCATTTTCCTTCCAATACATTGAAGGGGTGGCAAGGAGGCATGTTCATGAAAAAAATATGCAAATGTTCACATCCTATTGTGGAGAGGTGGAGGCTCACTTACTCATGCAGGATTTCATGGATAATTACACGATGGACAAGTCATGGTGGGGAGGATGAGGATGTTGCCAATGCCGAAGGGTCAAGAAGTGAACATTCGAAAGAAGAAGGGATGGAGCACCAAGTGGCGCATGTACACGATGAAGAGTTTTGACATGATGATGAGGTCGGACATGATGAAGAGGCTGAAGCGGCGGATACTCAAGACATATTGGCCACAATGGTGCAGACCTTCGCGTTCAAGAGCTAATAACATATCAAATTTACAAACATTAAAATAGCAAACTTACCCTAAGAAAACGCAATTTTTACAGGAAACTATAAATGTTGTATATTAAATGTTGAAAAACCTGCAATGTGAAGTAAATAACAAAACTATTACTCTCTCTCTCTCTCTCAAACTTGTCACTTCCCCTTTGAAACCGCAATTCTTCCACGGATATTATTTGGTTTCTAAGAAATATTAGAACTTTTGTGTAACACTTTACAAATTTGACCACAACTTCTAGAGGTCATAGAATGACAGCATGCTAAGCATCATATTTTTTTCAACCACACTTATATATATTTTAAATTCAAAACCCATTTACTAGGAGCTAATGTTTGAATTTTGCATACAAATGTTTCAATTTTCCAGTTTGTTTCTTCCATAATACAGAAATATACAAGCACAAACTTTCATATTGGATTTGTGACATAACGCTAACCTTTACACACCTTAAAGTATCACCAAATTTACAAAACACCCTAAAAACTTGCTATGGCATGTAGAACAGCGAGCACTCCACTAATAAGCTTACTAGTGGTGTGTTGTCCATTCTGCACATCGCTAATAACATATGAAATTAAATTCCCTTTAAATAGCAAATTAACCCTAAAAAATTCTAAAAATTACATGGAACTATAAATGGTGTATATTAAATGTTTAAAAACTTTCAATGTTAAATAAATAATAAAGCTATCAACTCTCTCTAAACGTGATACTCTCCTTTTGAAACTATGATTTTTCCCCTGGTATCCTTTGTTTCCTAAGCAATGTATATCAAGATTATTTTACAACACTTAGTAAATCTAACAACTTCCATAGGTCATATAATACAACCATTCCAAGTTTGTTTTTTTAGACCACATTTACGTTATTGTTAAATTCGAAATCCATTTACTAGAATTTATTGTTTGAATCATTCCATACAAATGTTTCAATATTTTACTTTTTGATCCATTTACTACAAGTTACTGTCTAGATCCTCGTGAACAACCTTAAGGGGCAAATGAAGAAACACACATTAAGCTCATACTCCCTCCATTCCTAAATATAAGCCTTTTTTAGATTTCAATACATACTACATACGACGAAAAATAAGTGAATCTATACTCTAAAATATGTCTATATACATCTGTATGTAGTGTGTATTGAAATCGCTAAAAATATTTATATTTAAAAGTAGAGGGAGTAGATTGGAAGAATTGGCACCTTAGGTGGCCTAAGACGCAAATATATTTCAGCAAATCTTCCCCACATGAAACTCCAACGCCATTGGCGCTCCATAGTAACGTTCCCACACTAGGAGTCTAGGATCATCTCCCTTGGGTATGGGCAAAACCCAAGCTTCTGAGGATGTGGTGGCTGCTGATGATGCCACCGTCGAAGATGAGCAGAGTGAGGACATAGATATGTACTTTAATCAACACTATGATGGCATGCTTTGCACGATTAATTATATTTATTCTAAGAGTCTATTTAGTTCATTGTCAGCTGACATGAATGATCAAGGTCCCCTCTAGAAAAGATCACTCTGAAGACCTTAAAACGGGCACCCGAGAAGCTCTGGTCGGTGCCCAAGTGGCACAGGTCGGACCCGAAAAGAGGAAGCTAGGGAAATGGTCATTACGCCAACATGGAGGTGGCAACCAAAAACCGACTGAGAAGATCGGTATCCAAGCTAAGGATTATCGTATTACATTCTAAGCGGGTCATGTCCCTGGTGAACCCATTCTACCGAGTGATACGGATGACACCATGTCACACAAAATGAGGAATCTTTGTGATGACATTCTTGAAAGAGCGAAGGGGGGCATATGTGCTAGTTCCCATATTACACGGTCAAGGTGCCACCTGGTTTTGCATCGTTGAAGAAATTATATTTTGACTTCAGGGAGATCTTCAACATGTTCCACCTCAGGCTCGGTGGAACGTTAGTCATGCTATCAGCACTTCATCTAGCTAGTACGGCCAAGATTAAGAAGCATGATGATGTCGTGATAGCAGACCCTTATACCTGCACAAGAATAGTATTCTCAACCCAAGAGGTTTAGAAACAATGAAGTACCTTCGTGACATCATGGTTTCCAATAAGTATCTTGAGTACCATCTTGCACCCTACCATCCCTGGTAAGTTCTTTGCTAGCAATAAATAAAATATGCTTCCATAGATCTCCATTGTGCGTGCATTGTACCAAGGTTAGCGATACTAGTATGTTCAACTGCTTGCCCAAAGATCATCGTATTCTTTTCGTTCTATCTGTGAGGACTACCAACTCTTATTTCTTAGATTTGTATCGAATAGAGAAGAGAGACTACATCAAAATGAAAGGTTTCTAGATTACACTATCTTCGACTAGTTTAGGGTACCATCAAGGAAGATTTCATGAAGAAGACCAAGGTCGGCATGCCCCGCTTCAGCCACACAACAAACTTGTGTTCCTTGCAACAGCAGAATGGAAATAGTGTGGTGTGCGCCTACTACGTCATGAACCACATGCATGAGTATACACGGGATTAGGAAACCTTCAAAGAATGGGAGAACGTCACCAAGTGGTGGTAAAACCATGAAGAAAATCGCACTTATAGATTGTTAAGAAGATTTTAGAAGAATCTAGGTTTCCCTTGCCAAGATCATCAACAAGGATGTCATCAACGAGAATGATATCTTATATGGTGGCATAGAAAGCCAAGAGGAGCACGCGTCTCACATGAACGGACATTATCAGCACATGTCGTCCTTGGTTACCTCGATGAGAGATGCTCCCCCTTCTTTGTCCTAGTATAACAAAAGCTTGTGCCCCTGAAGTGAACAATTAACGATAGAGCGGTGGTTTCTATAACAATACTTTCTATTTTTAGTATGTTGTTCCAAACTTGAGTATGTAGAATTATATTTTTCTGTTGTTGTTACTTAAGTTTTTGAGATGCATGTTGAAAGTCAACTATTATGTATACTTCATTAACCAAAGTAGGTTTTATGAGGTATCGAAACATAAAAATCAATCCAAGAAAGTAAAATGAGCATTTTGACTAATAAATAAAGCCTTGGCAGCAAAAATAAACATGAAATGCAACCATGAAAATAAATATGAGCCCCGATGCTCAAAAAATTTCCATTGTAGCAAAATAAGCGCTTTGGCTCATAAATGTTGGCCTCGCAGCTAGACTGGATGTATAATGTTGCCGTGGTAGTAAACATTGGTGGAAAGGCTAATTTTTTTCCATGGAACCAAATATGAGCCCAAGGCTAAAAACCTACCATGGCAAATCTATGAGCACTTTGACTCATAAATATTACCATTGCAGCAAAAATGAACATAGTACATGTTGCCATGGTAGCAAACATGAGCGCAAGGCTCAAAAAATCTGGCATGGTAGCAAAATGAGCACTTTTGGCTCGCAGATGGTGCCATGGCAGCAAAAATGAACACAAAATGCTGCCATGAAAGCAAAAATAAGACTCAAGGCTCAAAATTTTGCCCATGGCAGCAAAATGAGCCCTTGTTATATTAACGTGGTAATGTTGCCATGTGTTCATATGTGCTATATTTGGTATCTAAGCTGATATAGAAGGTGCCTTTATTATGTACTCCCTCCGTTTATTTCTCCGCATATAAGATTTGTTTGAAGTCAAGCTAAGCAAAGTTTGACCAAATTATATCAAAAAATATCAACATTTACAATACTAAAATTATATACTATGAAAATTAATTTCATAATGCATCTAATAATATTGGTTTCATACTGTGAATGTTGATGTTTTTTAATATAAACTTAGTCAAACTTTAAAAAAATTGACTTTGACTAAATTTTATATGCAGACTAAAAAGAAATGGAGGGAGTATGTATGTTGTTATATGTTTAGTATCTATGCTGATATTGTGCTCTTTGGACACCATTGATTCATTGTCTACAACTTAAACCGTTCTGCCTCCTCCCCGCCCCACGACAGAGTAGCCACCCTCAAGCTAGTATGCATGAGATGGCACTACTTGTTTTACAAATTCAACATCTTAAATCATGCATGTAACCTATCGATATCAATGTGTTTTGGTATTTTGATTTATATAAAAACATTGCTACGACAGCAAAAGGCACTACCAATTTCACTATCACGATACGAATTTGTTGTCGCGGCATTATTTTGGCTGCTCACATGTGTGAACTAGCCAATCCAGGTTTAAGTCCTAAACATGACACGGCTGCTCACATAGTTCCTAGATTTATTTATGCTTTTTCGGCGATATTCTTTCAATGATATAGTGAGTCTTCAATTATGGGGTGTTTGTGGCGATTTTGCCAATCCCAAAATCCGTAGGCCCAGTCTCTCTGAGGTGTTCATAGGGGTAGGTTTGTTTGCATGTATGTATAAGTGTTGAATGCATGTAAGTGTGTGCGCATGTTGTGAATTTATGCATCTGCCATGTGTCTTAAAAAATCACACAAAAGCAATGCAACTTTACATAACGTCTCGTGGCCGGCATGCATCCGCTTATCACAATTCGACAGGTGATGTACTTACTATTTAATCTAATCGTCCACGAAGCAGAGACCGATGGAATCAGGTCGACTCATGTTACACTTTCCATTTCCACGTAACGTTCAATGGATCAACAATATTCGATCATTATTTTCCTTTCAAAATATTCGATTAGTATGGAGTATATAAAAACTATAGGTCACATAACAAGCAAGCTACTAGTTGCAGAAAGGAAGAAAGAGAGATCTCTCGTAGTATAAAAATAGTGGGAGAAAGGGGAGGGGATGAGGCCTATTACGTGGCAAGGCTCTCTTTACATTCAAATCAAATATTCGCCATATCATCTTGTAGAAAGAAAGTGCAAAACGGTAATATTTCTATACATTTGGTCGTTTGGTAGCTCTATTGTTCATTTTATTTAGAACAAAGAAAGGGAATCTTTGCGTGAGAATAGAATATCATGTAACTGTCCATATGCAATGAGATGTTTTACTAATCAGAACCAATTAATGAGTGGACTGAACGTGAATCAACATGCTTACTCATCTCACCTTTTGAATGTTTCAGAACATGCAGTTAACATTGTAAACCCTTGATTCGTACATCCAAAAGAGAAAAGATTTGAATTCAGTCAAGTTTAATTTCCTTTTAGATTCAAATGGAAGTGGAAGTGCATCTCCTTGTGCTTTCTAATTGAAAAAAAAATGTCTAGTGTTTGAGATTGCCTGTCGATGTCTAAAAAGACCAACGAAATAGGAGTATACCCTAGCATGTAACACATAGGCGCATGTCTAATCAGTTTGACAGATGGACCTATGTGCATGTCGGACTCAAGGTCAGTCCATGGTTACTCACGAACATGGAGATAGCCAGCAAATAGTCAAAACTTAACCTCATATAAATGGTATAATGTACGTTCAGATTGTTCTTCATTGATAGAGATGGGTCGAAAGATGCATATCTAATGAACTGGAGCTTCTCGACAATAATCTTGGATGCATTAGGTTGACAGTTCAATATTATCTATCATAAACTTACCCTTTTATTCCTTTTTTGTGATGTATGTTGAATTTGTGGCAGATGTGCTTTCTTTGATTTTTCACACTTGTCACCACCATCTCCATTTCTTTTGTGAAACTAATCGTCTCGTCTATTAATTAAGATAAAGAGAGTTGTACATTAATTAACCGAAAATCGAGTGAAAACCGACATATAAAGGGCCAAACCCACTCCTGAACACCTTACAGGCCAAGCCTACTCTCGGCGATAACATGCTCAAGTACTCAACAAACTGACAGGAACCCCTCTCTGCCGAACTAGTCGACCTTCCACGCTGTCGAAAAGATGAATCCGTGAAGGAGAAGGCACAACTCTTTCACAGAAATAAAGGGTATGCAATCCACAGGGCATGCGCCATTTGCATCACCTAACATGGACCAACATCAAAGGAAACTTCGTCGCCCAAAGGACACGAAGTTGAAGCCCTCAAATTTGTGAAAATGTCAAAGCCGCCCTGACATCATCTACTTCGTTGCAGCATGCACAATCAGCCAATAACACCTTCCGGGTCCTCCGCTCTGACATACCACAAGTCTCCCTCAATCTAAAATATCGCATGACCCAGCTACCAGCAGACCACGGCCGCCACAACACCTTCGGTGTCACCACCCCGACTTAACGTACAATCATCCAATCTGGAACACGTCTAACTAAGCTAACAATCCTCCTGCCCTCGCAGCTCAAGATCACGCCCCAGCCATGCTGAGCTGCATCCCTACATCATGGAGCCGTGGTTGCATTACTGCCCGAGATCGCCAACTCCACGCAGAATTTCGATGCAACTGTCGCGTCATCCACTATTATAATGGTAGAAAGATCCCTCCTGACGTCCACAACAATGCCTCAAACACTAGTGGTGAAAAACCTAGAAATAATGTCCGGAAGACGTTGCTAGTGGCACGTAGGTGCCACGCCACTAGTATGACGTCAGTGATGAGGTGTCACTAGTGGCGTAAGTCGCCGACACCGCCAGTGGAATAACGTTAGCGGAGTCGTGCCCGAACGTCAGTAATAACTAATGAGCCGGTGGCGTTGGAAACTAAATGTCAGAGATATGATCTGCCTTAGTGGCGTTGCTCACATATACTCTTCATTAGTAAATAATTTACTACTGACATGGCACTTTTCAGCAACGCCGCTAGTAAACTAGAAGATGCCCCGCCGTGGGAAATCTTGCGAAAATAAATTCATAAATAGTTGCTACAAAACCATCTAAGGAAAATATAATCTGAAAAAACATACAAAGTGTATAAAAAATTGAATTGCAATTAAAATAATGTCATTTCAAACAAAAATATGAAGGCCAACTACATAGATATAGATATGCTACAATCGCCCGACACATATACTGTCAATAAAAAATTCATGCAAAGAATAAATTGTGAATAATTAACATGCAAGAATTTATGAGGTGGCAGCATTGCATGCATAGTGTAATGCAAAAAAATTGGAATAGATGACTTGCATAAATAAATTTCTTATGTGTCATGGTTGCATGGCTAGGAAAAGTAGGTAGTGGGTTGTAGCTATTTAGGAATAGAAGGTATTGCCAATATTTAAAATATACCGCACTGACAACTTTTTCTCTAATTAATCCATATTCCCTGAAGGCAAGTAGCACGACATGTACATTTCTAACTAGGGTTACCTAAGATGAAAGACATAACAAAAACCCATAAAAGCAAATGTGGAGTTTTTGCACCCGAGCTCATATGCTCTCTTATGAACAGTAAAATCAAAAAAATAGAAAAAAGACACAAAAAATTCTGATTTTTTGTGATAAACATTGATGAATGTTTTCATTGCACACAAATTTGTGAAGAAATGACATTCGTGGAAATGTGGGGAAAAAACAAAATCGATGCTTCGAAAAGACTATTGTTGGAAGCATTTTGGAGGATCGATTTTGTTTTTTTGCCCATATTTCCATGAATATTATTTTATCACAAACTTTTGCACAGTGAAAACTTTCATCAATGTTTATCAGAGAAAATCGGAATTTTTTGAATTAATTTACTATTTTTTATTTTACTGTTCATGAAGGAGCATGTGAGCTCAGGATCAAAAAAGCATTTTCGCATAAAAGCATGCTACTACTACCCGGGTTAGTTACCCTCATGTCCTATATACAGATATACTACCATGTGGTATGTTTATATACTATATAAAAGATTTTTGAAAGCAAGATTTATGAAAAAATCGCATGTGAGTTCATAATTTTTGTATATTCTGAAAATACCTTCATATTTGTACATATAAACAATATATTTAAAAAGTAGTACATACTACCTAAAAAGTAGAATATATACTATCGTTATATACTACATACTACATGTACTCTGGATTTTGACAGATACTACATATAACATAAAAAAACTAACATGAGGGTAACTACAACTGAGTGGTAGGAAACATTTGTGTGTTTGTGTAGCTAGTTTTTCCGCTAAATCTAAGAAAATACTAAACACATATATGTCTAGTGCTACTCTTATGGCTCCTTGGTCAAGTTGTTGACAACCAGTTTCATCTAAATATTGTCGTAGGTGCTTGACCAACCTCCATACCCTTCCTTCATCGCCACAAGTACAAAGATTCTAGGGGGTAATAAATCTTTTTTCATTTTGATCGTAAGGCCTTGTCAAGTTGCACAACTACAATGTTTGGCCCCCGATGATCGACCTTGATTTCTCTTTGTGCAATTCCCAATTATACCCATGACACTCTCTCGCTTGAAAAAGCAATGTTGTGCCAGCATTTTACTAGTGTGTTGCACATCATGAAATGTTCTGTACATGTAAAATGTTATGGTTGTTAGTTCATGCATGTTTGTTGCTCAAAAAGGCATGTTTGTTCCTGCATGTATGTCATATGATATGGCATGACATCAAAAAGCATGCAAGTCAAGCAAGTCATGTCAATATAGGGACGATGTCGACTAAGGCAACTTACGCTCCCCCTCGCCCCCTCCCCCTGGCCGAGACACCAAGTTGCTTGTCAAGAGGAATGATCGAAGCAAACCATGGGTATATCAAGCCCTCATCAAGGAAAAAGCATTGAAGTGATCTACAAGAGTAGCCTCCGTCGCACAAATTATGAGCAACATGCTCGCCATCATCTACATGGCTTCACTCTCTCCTGCAAGGGAGCACACAACAAGTAAAGGCGAAGTACAGTGAGGCATACAAAAGACCAGGGCGCATGGGATCTCACCCTGAGTCGTCGCATCTTCCTCATCAACCTTGCAAGAAGGCAAAGTTGAAAAATTCGCCACCACCATCAACAACAACCCCAAACTCAGAGACTGGAGACTATTGTATCTAATAATTTTTTTCTTGTTTCATGCTGCAATTATATTATTTTTGCATAGTTTTGGCATGTATTTTAATTATTTTTGACTAACCTATTAATTTAGTGCCCAGTTCCACTTTCTGTTTTTTGTTGTTTTTAGACTTCTAAGAAAAACAATTTTCCAGACACCAAAAAAATCAAGAAAAAATACATGACGTGGAGTTTCAAGCCTAGAAGCTTCCAGGAAGAACCAGAGGGCGGAAGGTAGTGCCCGTGACCCCACGGCCCCCTCACTCATGGCCAGGAGTGCAAGTCAAGTGCCCGTAGGCATCCCCTCCACCGCCTCCAGGCGCTCCTGTCTTTATATTGACCTAAAACCCTTCGTCATATTTATCGAGTATTGTTTTCGCTGCCACACCTCTATGCCCCATCATGATCCAATCTCGAGTCCTTTTTCTGTACTCTGCCTGAGGGGAAATTCATCATGGCAGCCATCTACATCAATTGAGAACCCTCTGCATGAAGGTCATCATTTGTAGCTCTATCTTTTGCATCTTGAAGTTCCTCTGAAAATCCTGTGAAAAAACTACAAAATGGTAGACTTGTAAAACTAGACTTGCATCAATCGTTAACCTATGTTTATTTGTTGAATGTCTTGTGGCGATGGGCAAAACCCTTGGAAAGGAGGTTGTTGTACTACGAATTATCCCATCAGAAGTTCATGATCACAAAAAAGTGAAACATGAGAATTGCTAACCACATTAAAGCTTCAGAGCACGATCGTCACTACCACCGGCAAGACACACCGAAGTACCGAATGACAAACAACCAGATCTAGAATCAATGATCGGGGGGGGGGGGGGGGCAAACCACCACATACTAAAACCCGCACAATGGGATAGAGCCATGTTACCTTGTTTACTGAGATCCCTATGACTTCTACTCCATGGCACACACATGCATTTGATGTTACAGAAAATTCAACTGCACTCTAAAATGGATTTTAGGTTCCCCGTCTTCCAGTGGTAGGTGGATCCTGGGAGACAAGAGACCCAATGAATAAACATGGGAAATGACCTTTGTGGGGGCTAATTGTGGTATTTCCTATTTGATGCACGCTGCGTCAAGTTGTCTGTAAATCGCACAGAGCGACCTAAATGGGTCGGCCTCTACGGGAATTTGGTTTTGGCAAAGTTCTTGGCTTGCTTACTCTTGTTTTACGTACTTTTTAAAGTTTTTATGCCCGATTTTCTTATCTATTGTTTTTATCAACCAGTATTCCTCGAATTTACTATATTTTTATGGTTTTAATTTTTAGTTAGTTTTCATTTTCTTTTAAAAATATTCATAATATTTATACATCCCTAAAAAATCATATTTTTCAAAAAATACTCACAATAATTTTAATATGTTCAAGTTTTTAAAAAGCTTAGAGTTTTTTTAATTGTTTGAAAGAGTTCCATTTGCTCCATATTCAAAAAAATGTTCACAAAGGTTTTAAAGTACCGAGAGGGATTTTAATAAAATAAAAATCGACCAAAAGCTAATAAAGTAGAAAAGGAAAACAAGGAAAAACACAAGCAAACACCGGCTCATCCTTGTGTGTTTGATGGGCAATTCACGATTTAAAAAATGTCCACAAATTTGAAAATTGTTTGTGATTTCAAAAAATGTTCACCATTCCAAAAAATATTCATGGATTCGAAAAATTGTTCATGCTTTCAAAATAATTTTAAAAAATGTTCATGATTTGGATGATGTTCGTAAAATGAAAAGGAAAAAATGAATGTTTGGGTCTTCAAAAAATTTCGTGATTTTGAAATACAGGGAAAAAATCCTGGGAGAACAAAACTGAAAACCCCTATAGAAAAACCACACAAAATGATAAAAACAAATGGGTTTTGGGAAGGTTTGGGAAACACCAAGGAAACAGCCGAACTGGTCTGGCCCAATATAGTACGTGCGGTCGGGCGAAACCTTTGTGAACCAACTCCAGGGCAGATTCAAAATATTTCTAAAATGCGGAACTTAATTTTTTCTAAGGCATCTCAAATCATTAAAAATTGAAAACAAATGAATATTGTCAACAATTATTCGAAACGGAAATATTTTTTGTAATTCCAAAACAAAATTTGTGAAACTGAATTTTTTTAAAACTACCGGAGAAAATTTGAAAACACATTTTTTTTAAAATTTGCGAATTTTTTTCAATCACTTAAAAATGGAAACAACAACATTTTTATAAATTTGTGAACATTATTTTGAAGTTCCGAATAATTTTATAATAACCTGCCAAACAATTTTCGAAAAACACAAACAAAACTTGAAAACACGAACATTTTTTGAAATATGCAATATATTTTTAAAACTCAAGAAAAATCGAACATGAAGCTTTTTAAAGTATGTGGACTATTTTTTAAAACTGGAACATTTTTTTCAAATTCTGGTAATTTTTCAAAAAGTCTTGAACATTCTGTAACATTCTGAACAATTTTTGGAACGGGAACATTTTTTAAACACCTAAAAATGGAGATTTGAGCACATTTTTTAAATTTTTTTGAATAAATCTTTATAATGGGAACATTTTTTAAATTCTGAACATTTTCGAAAAGTTGTGAAAATTTTGAATCAAAACATTCTGAACAATGTTTGAAAAATACAAAAAAAAATTGAAAATCCTGAACATTTTTTGGATTTATGAAGAAAACTTTAAAACTTGGAGATTTTTAGAAAATTTGAAGAAAAAATTGAAGAAAGAAAAATATAATTGAAAATGAAAAATTAACATGAAAGGAAAGAGATGGAAAAGGTGAAATATAAAAACAAACAGAAAAGGGAAACATGAGAGAAATTAAATAAAAAGGTGAAACGAAAAAATAACAGAACAAGAGAAAAACGGCTTCAGGAACCTCCTAGAAGTTTCCCAAAACCAGAAAAAAAAAACGGTTGGAAATCTCTAGAAGGTTCCCAAAACCAGGGACACTGAAATGGTTAAACAGGCCGTGCCAACTCGTACAATAGATCGATTTCCCCTTGCAAAACTGCTACAGTTTGACGCAAAATGTGATAAATAGGGATTTCCGAAGGGAACACGGCTAAAAAATGTTTTTGACCTAAAATATACGTAAACAAACAAAAGGATCGGCCCACCCGTATAGCCAGCTCGTTACAACATATTCTAGCCCAACCTACTCGTAAAGGGCATGCAACATCTTCAGCAACTTAGAGCATCAAGCATTCATCTTTACCCATCGGGCGCCATGTTTGGCTTATTTCATTACTAGATATTATTTGTATCCTTTGAACGATTGTTATGATTCAATAAAACCCAATGGTTCCTAAAAACATATGCATAAGTTCACACAAAAAGCATGCATAATTGTGTACATATGCATTATTTCATCTCATCCAAGTTTGTTCGAAAACAAATCTCATCCAAATTGTACTGGTAACTATTATTATCAGTATTGCTAAAGCACATGTAGATCTGTCACAAGTATTGCACATCTAAGTCTCGTGTCATTGATCTTACATGAAAATTTGCGTGGGTGTTTTTTTCTCTCCTTTTTATGCTTGTGCAATAAGTAGAGCACATCTAGATATGCCCCCCCCCCCCTCCCCCCCTTTTGCAAAAGCAGAAGGAAAAAAAGAAAAGGTTAGTGTGTAGGTTCAGAGCAATAGCATATCGTGTTCCTAAAAAGAAAAGGTTAACAATATAAACCAGAGCAGTAGCATATCTGGTTTATATAGTGAAGGTTCCTTTTCCGTACAAATAATCATTGGCTATGTTTGTATACGGGGGTAGTTAGGTAGTTCATCGATATTAATATCGTTATGTTGGTAATCAGAACAAGACCACTAATGTAGTTAGAGCATCTACATTCGAAGCCTCCATTTTCATTTCAAAAATCTGGCGGCCTGCCCAGTCAATGTGTAGACAGAAAATTGCAATCAAACCGGACCTGACAAAGTCGGCCCAAATGTCAGGGCTGACCGGCACCACATATCCAGCCCATATGTGGGGCGGATACGAGGACACCCAGACACGTCTGTCATGCCAAACCGACGGCGGGGGCCCGTGCCAAATCTTTTTAAGATGTACCCGTCCTTTCCCGAACTGCCTTCTTTCTCTCTTCTTTTCTGCCTCCTACGCACATCCACCACCATAACTCCGCCGCCACCATTGCTCCGATGTCATCCCCAACCCACAACACTGCCACCGGAGGCCCCACCCCAATGTCGTCGTCCGTGCCGCTACGGGATGCTGCCCCGGTACGTCCAACTCCTCCCTACATACACCTGGGGCTCTATATGTTCGATGACATGTCCAAGCAGTTTTTTGATTCTTTTGTTCATTTATAGGTCATTGATGGATTCGACGTCCAGTGATGCGTATGGAAACATTGACCTTGACGAATTCATATATAAAGAGTTCATCAATTCATCAGATTCAGACGATGAAGATGCTGAAATAATGATGACGATTAGCATCCAAGAAGAATTGGAGAAAGCAAGAGGAACATGTACTAAACCTCAACGGTTCAATAAAGGGTAGGAGAGTTGTTCCCTAGGATAGGATCGTTGGCACAAGGCTTCTCTATGCCGACTACTTCAAACCGAATCCAACATACTATTGAGAGTTTTTTTGATGTCGCTTCCTGATGGGTAGAGATTTGTTCTTGTGTGTAGTGAATGTCGTGGAAGAGGATGATGACTACTTCAAGCCGAGGAAGGATTGTTGCGGGGAACTTTCTTTCTCTACTCTACAGAAATTCGTGGTTTCTCTTAGAATGCTTACTTATGGTAAGGCCGCATATGCCATTGATATTGAAATTCGAATGGAAGAGACCACATGCTTGAACACGACAATGCAATTTGCACGCACCATAGTGAAGGTGTTTGGATCAGAGTACCTAAGAGAACCAACTATGGATAACACAAAAATCTGCTGGCAATTGAAGAATCAAGAGGATTTCCAGATATGCTAGGTTAAGTTGATTGCATGCACCAGCAATGGTATAACCACCCCCAAAGGTTTGAGTGGGGAAGTATCAAGGTCACACCAAAGAGGCCACCGTCAAAGTTGAAGTAGTGACATCGAAGGACTTGTGAATTTGACATGCCTTCTTTGGCGCGCCGAATTCTAACAATGGAACTGATCACCCACAAGTAGAGGGGATCTATCATAGTCCTTTCGATAAGTAAGAGTATCAAACTCAACGAGGAGCAGAAGGAAATGACAAGTGGTTTTCAGCAAGGTATTCTTTGCAAGCATTGAAATTATCGGTAACAGATAGTTTTGTGATAAGATAAATCATAACGGGTAACAAGTAAATAAAGTAACTAAGGTGCAGCAAGGTGGCCCAATCCTTTTTGTAGAAAAGGACAGGCTTGGACGAACTCTTATATAAAGCAAAGCACTCCTGAGGACACATGGGAATTGTTTTCAAGCTAGTTTTCATCATGCTCATATGATTCACGTTCGTTAATTTGATAATTTGATATGTGGGTGGACCGATGCTTGGGTGCTGCCCTTCCTTGGACAAGCCTACCACTTATGATTAACCCCTCTCACAAGCATTCGCTACTACGAAAGAAGAGTTAAGGCAAACCTAACCATAGCAGCTTTGTTAGACTAAATTATCTGTCATGTTTAGTGCGGTTGTATTATGGTAAGGCTGAACTAGGAAAACCCTAGCTGAATGGGCGATGTGGTGAGGATGGCGTCCTGCTCCCGCGCCCCTGTTGGAGCCGAGTCGGCCGCGTCCGGGCCTCCTTCGACGCCCCCCCCCCCCCGCCGGCCTGCCCTGCGCCCGACCACGCCGTCGCGCCCCCGCCCACTGACGCCTCGCTCCTGCTGGCCGCTACCCCGTCCTTCCCGTGCGCTGCCCCCCCCCCCCCCGTCGTGGAGGAGCCGACGCTGTGTTGGGCTGATTTGGCAGAGGATGACGACGCCGCCGCTGGCCATCCTATCATCCAGCGCGAGCCACCGGTTCGCCTTGCTGTGCCGCGTCCGGCGATGGTCGACTCGCCGCGTCGGGGTGGTCCCTCCCCTCCGCATGCTCACCGGCTGGCCTCGCTTCCCCTCCTCCCAACCCCGCACCAAATGGCCGACCTTGGTGCCCGGATCGCTCGCCGCCACGGCGCTCCGGCGTGGGGCGTCGCGGGGTGGTCCGACCTGGGTCGCGCTCGGTGCTCGTGGCGTCCGGCAGCTTCCCCCGGCGCTCGGATTTCTACTCCCCCGGCGACGACGCCTTCGCCGGTGATCGCCCGAACCTCTCTGTTCCGCCCTTTCGTCGCAACATTCGGCTCCTCCTTGCTCCGGATCTCGCCTTGCCATCCCTGCCGTCATCCCTGGCCCTCCGCGGCAGATGTGCCAGCGCCAGCCGCGGCGGCGGCGGCGGCCACAGCCCTTGGGGAAACCCTAGCTGCTGCTGCCCTGCTTCGCGGGCTGGACCACGCGGGTGCTGGCCGCATCCCGGTTTGGCCGAGAACTAGGCCCCAAGCCCGCGACACTCCCGTCGCGTCCCGGCCCAGCCTGGCCCTCGGTGCTGGTGGGCCGGCCTGCGCTACTTTTCGGCCTATTTGTCCCCCGGCGGGTTTCCCCCGGCCTCCCACTCATCCGGCCCATGCTCTAAACCTCGCGTGTCTCCCTCCCGCCGCCTGCACCCCGCAAGCCCTCCCGTCGCCGCCGTCGTCGCTGCTGGCCACCATGCCTCGCGACTGGGACGACGCGGGGCCGTGCCCCAAACGCCGCGTCAACGACTGCCGGCCCGACGCCCCCCGCGCAGAGGAGCGACGTGTCCCACGCTGCCCCTCCCCCGACTCGCTTCGCCATGAAGCCGACCTGCGCCGGCACCTCTCCTCCTGCGGCGACCATCGTTCCCCTGCACGTGACAACCATCGCTCCCCTCCCCGATGCTCTCCCCCCGGGCCGACCGACGCGGCTGCTCCCGCTCCCACTCGCCGCCTCCGGCCGCGGATTGGCGCGAGCCGCACCGCAGGTCGCCATCCCCAATGCATCGGTGGGAGCCCAGCCGCTCCCCGGCCCGCGGCGGCCGGCCTCGAGCCCCCTCCCACTCCCAAGGCCTGCAAGCCCCTCCGCCCGCTTCCACCATGGTACGTCGCTACCAGCCACTAGGGGTGGAAATTGGTAGCGGATAATCCGAAATATCCGATATTCGTATTCGAGAAAATGCCTATTCGTATCCGAAACATCCGCATCCGAACCAAAATGGAAATGAAAATTATCCGTATCTGAATTTATTAAACAAATAAAAAATAAAATATGGTAGGAGATTTTGAGACAAATATGGATATGGAAGTTGATATATCCGTATCCGAATAAGATTATGGGAGGTAATTTTTAAAATTCTAGACCCAATATCCCAATTATCCAACATAAAAGCCAAATAAGTAGTCAAATTTTACTCTTTATATGATTAAACTTATAAATTATTATGCATTACAATAGTATTTGTTCATAAACCTATTTATCATTGACTTATTGTATGTCACAAGTTGATTATTTCAGGTCACATAGCTATCGACTATTTTACTTAAGCAATATGTTGATATTATTCGTATCCGTTCCGAATCAAGAAAATATCCGATACGTATCCGTATTCGAATATTATCTGAGCCGCATCCGTATCCGATAACATCCGTATTCGGATTCGTATTCGTTTTGAAAATATGAAAATGGAAGTGGCAAGAGCACTATCCGATCCGCATCCGATCCGTTTCCACCCCTACCAGCCACCACGCGGGGAACCAAAACTTCCCCCGTCCGGCAATGGTGCGGGCCGCGGCCGCCTTGGTGGCAAGCGCAAGAAGAAGCGCGGCCTTGGATGCGCCAATGGCGCCGCCCCGGCCAATGGCCCCTCCCTGACCCGGCTGCCTCGACTACGACCGCTCTCCTACCCGACGACCGCTCCTCCGACCTCGTCAAGTGCTTCAACTGCGGCCTCTCTGGCCACTCATAGGTGGCATGTACGCGCCCTCAATGCTGCTACCTCTTCTCCGACCCGGACCACCCGGCCTTCCTATGCCTCGACCGCCCTGTGGCGGAGGAGTTGATGATGTATGGGCACGGTATTGAGGGTCTCGGTTACTTCCACATCGAGGTGCCTGACATCCCCGTCCTCTCACCATCGCTCCTGGCCATTGTCATCGTGAAGGATGGGGTGGCCTCGCCGGAGATGATTGAGGCCGAGCTCAACCACCTCTACCACTGCACCTGGGATTGGCAGGTCACCATGCTGGCAGGAGGCCAGTTCTCGGTCGTCTTCCTGGACGTGGTCAGCCACAGCTACGACACTCGCAACGGAGACATCACCCTGGCCCTCAACAAGCTAGTGGTGGACATCTCCGTGCCGGTGCGGGACTCCCTGGCGGTCGCGGTCCTGGACACGGCTTGGATCCTCATCGGTGGCCTCCCTGACATCGCCCGCTCCGAGCGGGTCATTTGGAGCATGTCATGCATCCTCGGCAAGGTGCTCGTGATCGATGAGCTCTCCCTCCGTAAGGAAGAGGAGGCCCGGGTCAAGGTCAAATCCCTCGACTCATCTAGACTCCGTGCCATGGTCCGTGTGTTCTTCAACGACCAGGGCTTCGACCTCCGCATCTCCCCCGAGTCGCCCAACCACATTGGCCGCCCCCGCATCCCCGACGATAGCTTCTTAGGGGGCCACTGATGGGGGAGGCGATGAGGCCACCACAGTGACCGAGACCCTCGCCACGACTACCCCTCTGGCTCGGACGAGGGCGACGATGACTTCGAGGATAGCCCCCACGACCAGCCTCCTGCTCCGGCTGCCAGGGGGGCTGGGGCCGGCCGTACCCACACTATGGCTCCCCCGTCCCCCGATGACGAGCTCGACGCCTCGGACGCGAGCCTGCAGGTCCTCCTGACTTCTTCGCCTCGCTCCCCCGATGGTACCTCCCTTGGCATCTTCGCCCCCTCCCCTGACCCGGCCGACCCGATCCTGCTTGCGCTGTCCTCTCCCGCGGCTGCCACTCTCCAGGTGGAGCCTCTTGGGGCTTCTGGCTCGGGCTCGGCCCTGTCCCTCCCTGTGCTCCCTGTGGAGGCATCCAGCCCGGTCGGGGGGTCGACCTTATCGCCGCTGGTGGCTGTCGTGACTCCGGCCCCGCTGCCTTCCCCTGGTGCTTCCTGCTTGGTGCTACCTGCTCCTCCTCTGGTGCTTTCGTGCCACGCTGACGAGGGGCTGTCGGTAGTGGTGACCACCCCGGTGGCCGGCCAACCGCCTCCCCCTCGGACTGCGGCCTACTCTAGGAGGGGCAGGTCGACCTCGACCCCGGTGACCTCCTCGCGCCGCAGTGCTTGGATTAAGGCGGACAGACCGGTAGGTAGCCCGACCCTACCTATCCCCGAGCAGGCTGCCCTTCGAGCCGCCGCCCGGAACCTTAAGCCAGGTACCCCATCCATCCCGGCCACCTCTGCTACTTGTTCCTTTTCTGCTTTGGAGTTGGCTCCGCTTGGCCACCTCGCTTAGGTGGCGGCGGACTCAGCCATAGTGTTCCGGGGGAGGTTACCCCCCGCTAGTTCAGATTAAGGCCATTCGTGCACGAGAGATCCTTGATGGCTGCCTTGCCGAGGCCTGTGCATGCCCCCTCCTTCCTCGGACGCCCCTTCCGGGGCTCCCCCGAGCGCCCCTCCGCACGCAGCGGCCGACCCGATCAAGATCCGAGGACGCACCCGCTCCCCTACCGCCGCCCTCTGCGCACCTCACGTGTCTTGGGGTCAAGCAGCCCCCCGATGGATGCGTGATGCGAGCCCTCTTCTGGAACATCCGCGGCTTCGGCCAAGATGGTCGGCGCCGCCAACTCATAGAGTACATGTGCACCGAGCGAATCGACATTGTGGCCATTCAAGGAACGATGCGTGCGGAATTCTCCCTGTAGAAACTTGAGCATCTGAGCTCCGACTTCTTCGCTTGGCACTGGCTCCCTTCTAGTGGGAGTACGGGCCACTCGGGTGGCATCCTCCTAGGCATGAAGGATGCCACCTTTGAGGTTGGAAGCATGGACCGGAGCGAGTTCTTCGTTAGCATGGAGGTCTTCGAGCGGGACCTAAACTTCAAATGGGAAATCATTGCAGTTTATGGTCCGGCCGATCACCGCCGTTCTGAGACCTTCCTAGCTGAGCTCCATAGGAAGGTTGCGGCTGCCCAGTTCCAGGTGATAGTGGGTGGCGATTTCAACCTCATCAGGACGGAAGAAGACAAGAGCAATAATTTAGTGAACTTTCCTCGGATGCAAATGTTCAATGATTGCATCACGGACATGGGGCTGCGTGAGCTCAATCAAGTAGTGGCCAGGTTCACTTGGACTAACTGCCAAGTTGATCCGACTCGCTCGATCCTCGATCGGGTCTTCGCCTCCCCTGAGTGGGACATTCGGTGCCCCTAGCTTCACTTCGGGCGATTACGCGAATTGCTTCCGACCACGTCCCCCTGCTCCTCTCTTCGGAGAACGAGCGTCCACCCCTACCCCCCTTTCGCTTCGAAACCTTCTGGTTGCGTCAGCCTGGATTTACCGCCACGGTGGTTGCCAGGTGGCGCGAGGTGTGTGATGCCCCCCACTGTGCCCTATCAGCCATTGATTCCTGGCATTTCTGCACCAAGCGGTCACGACAATTCATGAAAGGGTGGGTGCAAACATGGGCCGGGACATCCGTGAGAGGAAGAAGGCCCTTCTCGAGGGCATCCAGGCCCTTCACTTGTGGGCTGACGCCGCTGGCCTCTCAGCAGAGGAATGGATGCTTAGGTACAACTTGGAAGATCAGCTCACGGTCATCTACACTGACGAGGAGGCATACTGGCGCTTACGGGGTATGAAGAATTGGGTCCTCAAGGGGGACGCCAATACTTCCTACTTCTAGGCTATTGCTAACAGCCGTAGACACCGTAACTCCATCCCCCTCCTGTGGGACGGAGCGGCCCTCCTGCAGAGACCGGAGGACATCCGGGCCCATGTAGACGGATTTTACAAAGACCTATTCTCTGCCTCCCCCGGGGATGGCTTGCCCTGGCGCAAGACATCTGGCCGGCCCACTGTTGCGTCTCGCCTGAGGATAACGCGGCCCTCACGGCCCTGTTCACCGAGACGGAATTTTGGGCGGCTATTAAGGGCATGAACCCTTCCTCGGCTCCCGACCCGGATGGCCTCCCAGTGAAATTCTTCCAAACTTTCTGGGAGGTGACTAAACCTGTGATGGCCCTATTTTACGAGTTCTTTCTTGGGCCCATTGACCTCGCACGGTTTAACTATGGGGTAATCACTCTCATTCCCAAGGTGACTGGGGCCTCGGACATCCGGCAATTTCGCCCGATTACGGTGATTAATGTCATCTTCCGCATCCTCGCGAAGGGGTACGCCATTAGGGTGGACCCTATAGCCGACCGGATTACTCACCCGGATCAGTCGGCCTTCATCCAGGGCCGGTATATCCTTGATGGAGTCTTGGTGTTCCACGAAGCTCTCTATGAGGTGCATTCCAAACACCTCAAGGCAGTCTTCCTGAAACTGGATTTCCACAAGGCTTATAACACGGTCAGTTGGGCCTTCCTTTGGGAATGTCTGCTCTATAAGGGCTTCGACGATAGGTGGGTGACCAGAGTGATGCAGTTGGTATCCTCCGATCGCACTGCGGTAAACATTAATGGGGAGGTCGGCCCATTCTTCCCCACATTCTATGGGGTGCGCCAGGGGGATCCCTTCTCTCCGTTCCTGTTTAACATGGTTGTCGATGCTCTGGCGGCCATCCTGGATAAGGCCAAGGCGGCGGGTCACATTAAGGGGATAGTGCCGCATCTAGTTGGGGGAAACGGGGTTTCCCTTCTCCAATATGTGGATGACACCATTATTATGGTGGAGGGTTCGGAAAGTGATATTTCAAACCTCAAGTTCCTCCTTCCGTGCTTCCAGCAGATGTCTGGACTTAGGATCAACTTCGACAAGAGTGAGGTGATGGTCTTGGGCTACGCCCAAGATGAGCGACAGAGCATAGCAAATAGGCTTAATTGCCAGCTCGGGTGCTTCCCCACGTCATATCTGGGGATACCCATTAGCGACTCCAGGCTTACGGTGGCCTAGCTGTGCCCCACAATGGGGAAGCTTCAGTACCGTATCGAGCCCTGGCAGGGTCGGTGGCTTTCGAAAGCGGCCCGTACGGTGCTCATTAACTCGTCCCTCTCCAGCTTACTCTTATTCATCATGAGCTTCTACAGCCTTCCGGAAACCCTACATCACGAGATTGCCACCGTTCAGGGGCGTTTTTTCTGGGTCGGCGAGGGTGATAAGCAGAAGTACCACATGGTCACGTGGTCTGAGATCTGCAAACCTTGCGACTAGGGTGGACTCGGGATTATGTCCTCCAAACGCATGAACATTGCCCTCCGGACTCGGTGGCTCTAGCAGATTGCCAACGGAGATGCTGGCCTGTGGCTACGCATCATTCAGCAGAAATACCTCAGCGGCCAGTCCCTCGCCTTCTGTCAGTGGTCTGGGGCCTCCCAGTTCTGGCAATCCATCATTCAGCTTCTCTCTGTCCTCCGGATCGGGACTTTGATCGCGATTGGGTCCGGCACCGCCATGTTGTTCTGGTTCGATAGGTGGACTGGTGACACGCCTCTTGCGGCCCGCTTTCCGGTCCTGTCCTCCATCGCGATTGCCCCTCGGATTTCCGTGGCGACCGCCCTTGCTGACTTAGGGCAGCTTGCGATCTAGAGACCTTTTGGCCCGGCGGAGAACACGGACTGGCAGGAGTTGCTCGACTGTATTGCACTCCACGAGCCTGATCTCACGACAGATGATGACCGGACCAGATGGCGTCTAGAGCCTTCTGGTAAATTCTCCACCAAATCTCTATACCTGGCCATCACCCCCTCTCTTGGCCATGAGGAGCTCTCCTCCATTTGGGAGATTCGCCTCCCCCTGAAAATTAGGATCTTCTTCTGGCAATGGATTCGCGGCCGTCTCCCATCAGGCGTAGAGGTTCTGAAGCGCAATAGCCCTGGTGATGGGCGTTGCCCGCTCCGTGGGCTTGAAGAAGACTTGAACCATATATTCTTCACTTGCATGTCCGCGCAGTTCCTATGGAGATGTTTCCGCGAGATTGTGGGTGGAAGATGGGACCATAACAACTTCCCCGCTCTCTTTGCCGAACGCCAGGCGATCCCTCGCGCGTTGCGCCACATTAGGTGGCTGACCATTGGGGTCCTTGCCTGGACGCTGTGGACAGTTAGGAATAAACTTGTGATTTAGCGTATTCCTCTTCATTGTGCTACTAATGCTTTATTCAAATGGTCTGGTTACTTGCAGCTTTGGCGGCCGCTTAGCCGTCCCAGGGAGAGAGACGCCATCACCTCCATCATCACCTAGCTTCGCGCAATGGCTCTCCGGTTGGCTCCACCGCATCCCCCTCCAGCACCGGAGCCGGATTAGATCTTCTCCACCTCGCCACCGCCGTTGTGTTTGTTGTCTTTGTTGTGCGCCTGTGTTGGGCTTGTTGTGCTATGCCCACAGCTGAACCTGGGTTTTGTCTGTGCGCGGGTTTGTCGGACCTGTCTGCGGTGGCTTTTGTGTGTGCATGTGTGTATGTTTGGTTGGTACCTTGATAACTTTGTGCTCGGTGGTTGCTTTATTTATAAAGTGAGGCGAAAGCCTTTTTTGGTATGGATCCAAATCAACCCCTTACGAAGCAATGCATAAACTAGGGTTTAAGCTTTTGTCACTCTAACAACCCATCATCTACTTATTACTTCTCAATGCCTTCCCCTAGGCCCAAATAATGGTGAAGTGTCATGTAGTCAACGTTCACAAACACCACTAGAGGAGAGACAACATACATCTCATCAAAATATCGAACGAATACCAAATTCACATGATTAATTATAGCAAGACTTCTCCCATCTCCTTAGGAACAGACGCAACTACTCACAAAGCATATTCATAATCAAGACTAGAGGAGTATTAATTATCATTAAGGATCTGAAAATATAATCTTCCACCGGATAAACCAACTAGCATCAACTACAAGGAGTAATCAACACTACTAGCAACCCACAGGTACCAATCTGAGGTTTTGGGACCAAGATCGAATACAAGAGATGGACTAGGGTTTGAGAGGAGATGGTGTTGGTGAAGATGTTGATGGATATTGACCCCCTATCAATGAGAGGATCGATGGTGATTACGATGGTGATGATTTCCCCCTCACGGGAGGGATGTTTCCCCGGCAGAACAACTCCACCGGAGCCCTAGATTGGTTCTGCCCAGGTTCCGCCTCGAGACGGCGGCGCTTCGTCCCGAAAGCTTCTTCTTGATTTTTTCCAGGGTGAAAGACACCATATAGCCAAATATGGGCACCAGAGGCCTGCCAGGGGGCCCACAAGGTCGGGGGCATGCCCAGGGGGTAGGGTGCGCTCTCCACCCTTGTGGCTGGCTGGTGGCCCCCCTCTGGTACTTTCTTCGCCCAATATTTTTTATATATTCCAAAAACATGCTCCGTGAAGTTTCAGGAATTTTGGAGTTGTGCAGAATAGGTCTCTAATATTTGCTCCTTTTCCAATCCAGAATTCTAGCTGCCGGCATTCTCCCTTTTCATGTAAGCCTTATAAAGTAAGAGAGAATAGGCATAAGTATTGTGATATAGTGTGTAATAACAGCCCATAATGCAATAAATATCTATATCTATATCTATACCTACTAATAAAGCAAGGTGCGTTTCGTCAATTTTTTCATCCGTTCACCACCGAAAAGAATTTTTTTTCTATGCGAGGTCGTACTAAATTCTTATGCGTTTGTCTGCTAGAAAAAGAATTTTCGTACGTGGGCACACGCTTTGGCCCAGCGAAGCAAGCCCCCTTATTTTTCAGCCCATGTACCCGGGGAAAATCTATTTTCCGCACCAGGCGATAAATAGTCAAAGTTTCTCCCATGACAACCTATAATGGGCTGGCCTATTTTTTATTTCTGTGTTTCACTTCTATTTTTATTCTCTTTTCCCTATCTCTTTTTTCCTTCCAAGTTTATTTTTCTTTTGGAATTCATTTCATAAATTAAAATTCTCAATAAACATTCAGAATTAAAAAAACAAATGTTGGAAAATGTTCAGAATTCCAAAATTTTGTTGCTATTTTGAAAAATATTCGAAACTTTCCAAAAGTTTCCCATTTTTCAATTTTATGATTATTTTTCAAAATTGTTCGAGATTTTAAAAAGAAAATGGCATTTCAAAAAATGCTCTAGATACAAAAAATATTCCTATTTTAATGAAATTTCACAATTAAAAATAATGTTGGTGTATAAAATGTACACATTTTCTAAAATCTTATGAATTTTCAGTACTTGTTCCCGTTTTACAAAAATGTTCACAAATTCGAATAATGTTCACGTTTTTATAAAAAAGTTGGTGTTTTCCGAAAATATTTGTGAATTTTATAAGATGTTCCCTTTCATAAATTTTTCGCGTTTTTCCAAAAGTGTACATAATTTTCAAAAAACTTTTCAGGATTTTAAAAATCGGTCTTGTTTCCTAAAATGTTCACGAACTTCATACCATAAAATCCCCTCGATTGAAAGGATTGAAAGGAAAAGTAGATTAAATAACTCATGGGCTTTCTCTGGCATAGGATGAAGTAATAAAACCCTTAAATGCCCTCGATCAATGAATCAAAAAAATAGCAGATTGATTCCTTCACACGCAGTGAAACCGAAAAGCTAAATGTTCCTTTGTCGTCTGCACACAGGATTTTACTTGCGCATATAATTCTCACTAACTTTAAATGCATACTATTTTATCTCTTTTTGCATCACACAAGCATATGTGCTAGTCAATATAAAAGCATAATGCAAAATGGATGTATCAACTCCCAAAGCTTAGACCTCACTTGTCCTCAAGCGAAAGCCGAAATCGAAAAATATGTCCACATGTTTAGAGATAGAGGTGTCGATAAAAATGAAATACGGACATGAGGGATCATGATCATCTTTAAAACAGCAACATATAATGCCATGTAATTTCTTATGCTAAAGTAATAATTCATTCACAAGGTAAAGTATGAATCAAAAACTTCATTGAAAACTAACATAGTATGATCTCAGTCATTGAAGCAATTGCAATTTATCATAACATCGGAAATAGTCAATTAAAGAGCTTTTCAGCAAGTCCACATACTCAACTATCATTTAGTTTCACAATTGCTAACACTCACGCGATACTTATGGGTTCAAAGCTTAAATCGGACACAGAGAAAGATAGGGGCTTATAGTTTCGTCTCCCAACCTTTTAGCTCAAGGGTAATGTTAACAATAATACTTTATGAAAACTACATCTGAGTGGGTATATATATATCCGGATCTCTCCAACACACAGAGCTTGCCAAAGGAAAAAGTGTAAAAAGGGAAAGGTGATGATCACCATGACTCTCGTATAAGGGTGGGAGATAAAAGTAAAAGATAGGCCCTTCGTAGAGGGAAGCAGAGGTTGTCATGCGCTTTTATGGTTGGATGCACGAAATCTTAATGCAAAAGAACGTCACTTTATATTGTCGCTTGTGATAAGGACCTTTATTATGCAGTCCGTCGCTTTTATTTCTTCCATATCACAAGTTCTTATAAAGCTTATTTTCTTCACACTAATAGATCATACATATTTAGAGTGCAATTTTTATTGCTTGCACTGATGCCAACTTACTTGAAGGATCTTACTCAATCCATAAGTAGGTATGGTGGACTCTCATGGCAAAACTGGGTTTAGGGATGTTTGGAAGCACAAGTCGTATCTCTACTTGATGCAAAGAATTTGGCTAGCATGAGAGGGAAAGGCAAGCTCAACATTTTGGATGATCCATGACAATATAACTTCTATTCAGATATAAGAAAACATAACCTATCATGTTGTCTTCCTTGTCCAACATCAACCTTTTAGCATGTCATATTTTAATGAGTGCTCAGAATTACAAAAGATGTCCAAGATAGTATATTTATATGTGAAGCATCTCTTTCTTTATTACTTCCTATTAATTGCAACAATGATCAAAACTATGTTTGTCAACTCTCAACAAGTTTTATTCATCATAATCTTTATATGTGAAGTCATTACTCTCCATAAGATCAATATATGATCTTGTTATTTCTTTTTGTTCTTTCTTTTATTTAATTCCCGCAAGATCATAACAACAAAGCAAAGCCCTTAACTCAAAACTACTCTTTATTATATATCTCAAGGACTCGATTACACAGATAGGGATCGAAGCGAAACTCAAAGCTAGATCATACTAAAACTTTATTCTACTAGATCAAGATATAACCAAAAGGATTAAACTAAGAAAAGCGATAAAGATAAAGATGTGATGGTGATACGGTACTGGGGCACTCCCCCAAGCTTGGCAGTTGCCAAGGGGAGTGCCCATACCCATGTATTTAGATCTCTTTCTTCAGAGATGAGGGTGATGGAGTTGTTGCATTCTTCTTCTCTAGCTTGCGTCTGAGGCTAAAATTTTCCTCCCTTAGATCCTCATTCTCGAGCACGAGTTTCATTATCTTTTTGCATAATGCCGCCTTGCTGTCCTACGAAAAAAGTGGTGGGATAGATTGGACCTTGGGGAGGCTTGACTTCTTTAACTCCACATGCATATCGCCAGGTTGGGGCAGTGGATCGTCCTCTTCATCGGAGCTTGTCTCCTCCTTCCTCTTTGGCTCATAGTCTTCTTCTTCCTCCGTGGTCCAACCATAATGTTCCACATCCCCATACACTTTCGAGTTTGTGATATAATCATCCATGTAGCTCTCTCCCTCGGAATCTTGGGACGACATCTTGCTCCAAATCTGCTGCAGGAACAACTCAAAATGAAAACAAAGAATTTTGTCATGGTACTGTGGTCAAAACCTTCGGGAGATTATATAATGAATTTTTACCGACCAAAAGAAGTATCGTGCAAGAAAATGGAGTCCTGAGGGCACATGAGGTGGCCACAAGGATGGGGGCCGTGCCTAGGGGGGTAGGGCATGCCCTCCACCCTTGTGGTGGCCTCGTGTCTCTTTCGGACTACTTTTAATTTTCCTAATTTTTCAAATATTCCAAAACGGAGAAAATTTATCATTGGAAATGTTTTGGAGTCGGTTTACTTACTGTACCACATACCTATTCATTTTTGGAGTCTGAAACACTCTCGAAAGTGTCCCTTATGTACTCCTTCGGGGTTACAGTATCAATAACATTGGTCTCAACATTTATGGGAGTACCTGAGATATAATGTTTAATTCTTTGACTGTTTACCACCTTCGGATTTGTGCCTTCAGCATTGTTGATCTTTATGGCACCGGAATTATAGACTCCTCCATAATGTAAGGGCCTTCCCATTTAGAGAGATGTTTTCCTGCAAAAAATCTTCAATGAGAGTTGTATAGAAAAACATGATCACCTACATTAAACTCACGCTTTTGTATCCTTTTATCATGCCATCTTTTAACTTTTTCTTTAAATAACTTAGCATTCTCATAGGCTTGGGTTCTCCATTCATGAAGTGAGCTAATGTCAAATCAGGGGCGGAGCCAGGGGGACGAGCAGGGGCCTGCCCCCCCCCAACGATCAACAATTTTAGTAGAAGCAACTAGTAATTATCAACAAGATTCGATCAATATACATACTCGCCCCCCTATACTCGAATCCTGGCTCCGCCACTGTGTCAAATAACATCTTCTCACCAGCAAGTTTGAAATCATAGTTGAGCTCTTTAATAGCCCAATATGCCTTATGTTCTAGCTCAAGAGGTAAGTGACATACTTTTACATAAACCATTTTATACGGAGACATACCCATAGGATTCTTATAAGCAGTTCTATAAGCCCATAATGCATCATCAAATTTTTTAGACCAATTCTTTCTAGATCTATTAACAGTCTTTTGCAAAATTAATTTAATCTCTCTATTGCTCAATTCTACTTGACCACTAGACTGGGGATGATAAGGAGATGCAATTCTATGATTAACATCATACTTAGCAAGCATTTTACGGAAAGCACCATGAATAAAATGTGAACCACCATCAATCATTCAATATCTAGGGACTCCGTACCTCGGAAAAAGAACTTCTTTAAGCATCTTAATAGAAGCGTTATGATTAGCACTACTAGTTGGAATAGCTTCTACCCACTTAGTAACGTAATCAACATCAACTAAAATATGTGTATACCCATTAGAGGAAGGAAAAGGTCCCATATAATCAAAGCCCCAAACATCAAATGGTTCAATAACAAGTGAATAGTTCATAGGTATTTCCTGACGTCTACTGATATTACCAATTCTTTGACATTGATCACAAGACAAGACAAACTTACGAGCATCCTTGAAGAGAGTAGGCCAATAGAAACCAAATTGCAATACCTTATGTGCAGTTCTATCTCCAGCGTGGTGTCCTCCATAAGACTCGGAGTGGCACTTGCGTAGGATCTGTTCCTGTTCATGCTCAGGTACACAACGTCTAATAACACCATCTACTCCTTCTTTATAAATGTGTGGATCATCCCAAAAGTAATGTCTTAAATCATAGAAAAACTTTTTCTTTTGCTGGTATGTGAAACTAGGTGGTATAAATTTAGCAACAATATAATTAGCATAATCATCATAGCATGGAGTATTATGAGAAGCATTTATGACATTTAATTGATCATCAGGAAAGCTATCAACAATAGGAAGTGGGTCATCAAGAACGTCTTCTAACCTAGACAAGTTGTCTGCAATGGGGTTCTCAGATCCCTTTCTATCAATAATATACAAATCAAATTCTTGTAGCAAGAGAACCCATCTAATAAGTCTAGGTTTAGCATCTTTCTTTTCCATAAGATATTTAATAGCAGCATGATCAGTGTGAATAGTGCTACCTCTTTAGCATGCGTTGTTTTTCCCTTGAAGAGGAAAGGGTGATGCAGCAAAGTAGCGTAAGTACTTCCCTTAGTTTTTGAGAACCAAGGTATCAATCCAGTAGGAGGTAACACACAAGTCGCCTAGTACTTGCACAAACAAACAAGAACCTCGCAACCAACATGATAAAGGGGTTGTTGCTACCTCTTTTAGCACTGCGTTGGTTTTCCCCGAAGAGGAAGGGATGATGCAGCAAAGTAGCGTAAGTATTTCCCTTAGTTTTTGAGAACCAAGGTATCAATCCAATAGGAGGCTACGCGTGAGTCCCTCGCACCTGCACAAAACAAATAAATCCTCGCAACCAACGGAAATAGGGGTTGTCAATCCCTATAGGGACACTTACGAGAGTGAGATCTGATAGATATGATGAGATAATTTTTTTGGTATTTTTATGATAAAGATGCAAAGTAAAATAAAGGAAAAGTAAATAGCAAAGTAAATAAGTAAGTAGTAGGAGATTGATATGATAAAGATAGGCCCGGGGGCCATAGGTTTCACTAGTGGCTTCTCTCGAGAGCATAAGTATTCTACGGTGGGTGAACAAATTACTGTTGAGCAATTGACAGAATTGAGCATAGTTATGAGAATATCTAGGTATGATCATGTATATAGGCATCACGTCCGAGACAAATAGACCGACTCCTGCCTGCATCTACTACTATTACTCCACTCATCGACCGCTATCCAGCATGCATGTAGAGTATTAAGTTAAAAACAGAGTAACGCCTTAAGCAAGATGACATGATGTAGAGGGATAGACTCATGAAAAATGAAGAAAACCCCATCTTGTTAGCCTCGATGGCAACAATACAATACGTGCCTTGCTGCCCTTACTGTCACCGGGAAAGGACACCGCAAGATTGAACCAAAGCAAAGCACTTTTCCCATTGCAAGAAAGATCAATCTAGTAGGCCAAACCAAACTGATAATTCGAAGAGACTTGCAAACATAACCAATCATACATTAAAGAATTCAGAGAAGATTCAAATATTATTCATAGATAGACTTGGTCATAAACCCACAATTCATCGGTCTCAACAAACACACCGCAAAAAGAAGATTACATCGAATAGATCTCCACAAGAGAGGGGGAGAACATTGTATTGAGATCCAAAAAGAGAGAAGAAGCCATCTAGCTACTAACTATGGACCCGTAGGTTTGAAGTAAACTACTCACACTTCATCGGAAGGGCTATCGTGTTGATGTAGAAGCCCTCCGTGATCGATGCCCCCTCCGGCGGAGCTCCGGAATAGGCCCCAAGATGGGATCTCATGGATACAGAAAGTTGCGGCGGTGGAATTAGGGTTTTGGCTCCGTCTCTGGTCGTTCGGGGGTACGTGGGTATATATAGGAGGAAGAAGTACGTCGGTGGAGCAACAGGGGGCCCATGAGGGTGGAGGGCGCGCCTGGGGGGGGGGGGGGTAGGCGCGCCCCCTACCTCGTGGCCTCCTGTTACGTGGCTTGACGTAGGGTCCAAGTCTCCTGAGTTGTATTCGATGAGAAAATCACGTTCCCGAAGGTTTCATTCCGTTTGGACTCCGTTTGATATTCCTTTTCTTCGAAACCCTAAAACAGGCAAAAAACAGCAATTCTGGGCTGGGCCTCCGGTTAATAGGTTAGTCCCAAAAACAATATAAAAGTGGATAATAAAGCCCAATAATGTCCAAAACAGTAGATAATATAGCATGGAGCAATCAAAAATTATAGATACGTTGGAGACGTATCAAGCATCCCCAAGCTTAATTATTGCTCGTCCTCGAGTAGGTAAATGATAAAAACAGAATTTTTGATGAGGAGCGCTACTTTGCATAATTTTAATGTATTTCTTCTTAATTGTGGTATGAATATTCAGATCCGAAAGATTCAAGACAAAAGTTCATATTGACATAGAAAATAATAATACTTCAAGCATACTAACAAAGCAATTATGTCTTCTCAAAATAACATGGCTAAAGAAAGTTATCCCTACAAAATTATATAGTCTGGCTATGCTCTATCTTCACCACACAAAATATTTAAATCATGCACAACCCCAATGACAATCCAAGCAATTGTTTCATACTTTTAACATTCTCAACTTTTTCAATTTTCACGCAATACATGAGCGTGAGCCATGGATATAGCACAATAGGTGGAATAGAGTGGTGGTTGTGGAGAAGACAAAAAGGAGAAGATAGTCTCACATCAACTAGGCAAATCAACGGGCTATGGAGATGCCCATCAATAGATATCAATGTGAGTGAGTAGGGATTGCCATGCAACAGATGCACTAGAGCTATAGGTATATGAAAGCTCAAAAAGAAACTAAGTGGGTGTGCATCCAACTTGCTTTCTCATGAAGACCTAGGGCAATTTGAGGAAGCCCATCATTGGAATATACAAGCCAAGTTCTATAATGAAAAATTCCCACTAGTATATGAAAGTGATAACATGAGAGACTCTCTACTATGAAGATCATGGTGCTACTTTGAAGCACAAGTGTGGTAAAAGGATAGTAACATTGTCCCTTCTCTCTTTTTCTCTCATTTTTTTATTTGGGCATTTTCTCTCTTTTTATGGCCTCCTTTTTTATTTGGGCTTCTTTGGCCTCTTTTATTTTTTTCCTCCGGAGTCTCATCCCGACTTGTGGGGGAATCATAGTCTCCATCATCCTTTCCTCACTGGGACAATGCTCTAATAATGATGATCATCACAGTTTTATTTTTCTTACAACTCAACAATTACAACTCGATACTTAGAACAAAATATGACTCTATATGATTGCCTCCGGCGGTGTACCGGGATATGCAATGACCCATGAGTGACATGTATGGAAGAATTATGGACGGTGGCTTTGCCATAAATACTATGTCAACTACATGATCATGCTAAGCAATATGACAATGATCGAATGTGTCATAAATGGAACGATGGAAAGTTGCATGGCAATATAGCTCGGAATGACTATGGAAATGCCATAATAGGTAGGTATGGTGGCTGTTTTGAGGAAGGTATATGGTGGGTGTATGATACCGGCAAAAGGTGTGCAGTATTAGAGAGGCTAGCAAAGGTGGAAGGATGAGAGTGCGTATAATCCATGGACTCAACATTAGTCATAAAGAACTCATATACTTATTGCAAAAATCTACAAGTTACCAAAGCAAAGTATTACACTCATGCTCCTAGGGGGATAGATTCGTAGGAAAAGACCATCGCTCGTCCCCGACCGCCACTCATAAGGAAGGCAATCAATAAATAAATCATGCTCCGACTTCATCACATAACGGTTCACCATACGTGCATGCTACGGGAATCACAAGCTTCAACACGAGTATTTCTCAAATTCAAAACTACTCAACTAGCATGACTTTAATATCACCATCTCCATATCTCAAAACAATTATCAAGTATCAAACTTATCATAGTATTCAACACACTCATAAGAGAGTTTTATTATTGATCTTTCATACCAAGCATATTAGGATTTTAAGCAAATTACCATGCTATTAAGACTCTCAAAATAATCTAAGTGAAGCATGAGAGATCAATAGTTTCTATAAAACAAATCCACCACCGTGCTCTAAAAGATATAAGTGAAGCACCAGAGCAAAATTATATAACTCAAAAGATATAAGCGAAGGACATAGAGTATTCTAACAAATTCCAAATCATGTATGGCTCTCCCAAAAGGTGTGTACAGAAAGGATGTTTGTGGTAAACTAACAAGCAAAGACTCAAATCATACAAGACGCTCCAAGCAAAACACATATCATGTGGTAAATGAAAATATAGCTCCAAGTAAAGTTACCGATAGAAGTAGACAAAAGAGGGGATGCCTTCCGGGGCATCCCCAAGCTTTGGCTTTTAGGTGTCCTTAGATTATCTTGGGGGTGCCATGGGCATCCCCAAGCTTAGGCTCTTGCCACTCCTTGTTCTATAATCCATCAAATCTTTACCCAAAACTTGAAAACTTCACAACACAAAACTTAAAGTAGAAAATCTCGTGAGCTCCGTTAGAGAAAGAAAACAAAAGACCACTTCAAGGTACTGTAATGAACTCATTATTTATTTATATGGGTGTTATACCTACTGTATTCTAACTTCTCTATGGTTTATAAAATATTTTACTAGCCATAGATTCATCAAAATAAGCAAACAGCACACGAAAAACAGAATCTGTCAAAAACAGAACAGTCTGTAGTAATCTGTAGCTAGCGCAAGATCTGGAACCCTAAAAATTCTAAAATAAATTTCTGGACGTGAGGAATTTATCTATTAATCATCTTAAAAAATAATTAACTAAATAGCACTCTCCAAATAAAAATGACAGCAGTTCTCGTGAGCGCTAAAGTTTCTGTTTTCTACAGCAAGTTCAACAAGACTTTCCCCATGTCTTCCCAACGGTTCTACTTGGCACAAACACTAATTAAACACAAAAGACACAACCAAAAAAGAGGCTATATAATTTATTTATTACTAAACAGGAGAAAAAAGCAAGGAATAAAAATAAAATTGGGTTGCCTCGCAACAAGCGCTATCGTTTAACGCCCCTAGCTAGGCATAACAAGCAAGAATAGATCCAGGTATTGCCATCTTTGGTAGGCAATTCTTCAATGAGGCATCTACCATCTTTAGGAATTTCTTTCTTTTTATTAATTATCAATATTTTAGGCACAATATCGAAAAATTCATTTGTAACAAATGGTTCCTTAATGATAGCAAAAAGATTGGGATGAACACTTATAGATTTGAGATCCGCATTTTCCTTACTAGATGATTCACCCTTATTTTTAGGAACGTTCATAATATTGGCAACTTTAGTGGAGGGATTCGGAATATTCTTTATGGAAGAAAAAGCGGTTCCCAAGTTGGTAATAATATTCTCAAGTTTATCGATCCTAACGGAATCGTGATTTATTTTCTCATTAACTATGGGTTCCTTTTATTTAATATCTTTCAAAGTAACTCCTACTTTAGATCCATATTGAGAGATTCGGCTGTGGATCTTTTTATCCAAATTTTCAATTAACTCTATGGTAGCAACCTTATTTTCAATAATCTCAAGCCTTTGCATTACATGCTCCAAAGTTAATATAGTTCCATTAACCAAGAGAGGGGGTGAGCCAAATAAATCTAACATAGCATTATAGGAATCAAAAGTATGGCTACCCAAAAAGTTCCCTCCGGTAATAGTATCAAGAACATAACGGTGCCAAGGAGTAATGCCTACATAAAAATTGCGAAGGAGAATGGTAGTAGATTGCTTCCTAGTAGATTTATTTTGAGCATTGCAAATTCTATACCAAGCATCTTTTAGATTTTCACCCTCCCTTTGCTTAAAATTTATAATTTCATTCTCGGGAGACAACGGAGAAGATAAGGGACTAGCCATAACGACAAGCAAACAAACTAACACACAAGCAAACAAAAAGCAAGCGGGCAAAAAGAGGCAAATAGAGAAATAGAGGGAGGATAGAGAGAGAGGGCGAATAAAACGGCAAGGGTGAAGTGGGGGAGAGGAAAACGAGAGGCAAATGGCAAATAATGTAATGCGGGAGATAAGGGTATGTGATGGGTACTTGGTATGTTGACTTTGGCGTAGACCTCCCCGGCAACGGCGCCAAAAATCCTTCTTGCTACCTCTTTTAGCACTGCGTTGGTTTTCCCCGAAGAGGAAGGGATGATGCAGCAAAGTAGCGTAAGTATTTCCCTCAGTTTTTGAGAACCAATGTATCAATCCAGTAGGAGGCTACGCGCGAGTCCCTCGCACCTGCACAAAACAAATAAATTCTCGCAACCAACGCAAATAGGGGTTGTCAATCCCTATAGGGCCACTTACGAGAGTGAGATCTGATAGATATGATAATATAATATTTTTGGTATTTTTATGATAAAGATGCAAAGTAAAATAAAGGCAAAGTAAATAACTAAGTAGTAGGAGATTGCTATGATAAAGATAGACCCGGGGGCCATAGGTTTCACTAGTGGCTTCTCTCGAGAGCATAAGTATTCTATGGTGGGTGAACAAATTACTGTTGAGCAATTGACAGAATTGAGCATAGTTATGAGAATATCTAGGTATGATCATGTATGTAGGCATCACGTCCGAGACAAGTAAACCGACTCCTGCCTGCATCTACTACTATTACTCCACTCATCGACCGCTATCCATCATGCATCTAGAGTATTAAGTTAAAAACAGAGTAACACCTTAAGCAAGATGACATGATGTAGAGGGATAGACTCATGCAATATGAAGAAAACCCCATCTTGTTATCCTCGATGGCAACAATACAATACGTGCCTTGCTGCCCTTACTGTCACCGGGAAAGGACACTGCAAGATTGAACCAAAGCAAAGCACTTTTCCCATTGCAAGAAAGATCAATCTAGTAGGCCAAACCAAACTGATAATTCGAAGAGACTTTCAAAGATAATCAATCATACATTAAAGAATTCAGAGAAGATTCAAATATTATTCATAGATAGACTTGGTCATAAACCCACAATTCATCGGTCTCAACAAACACACCGCAAAAAGAAGATTACATCAGATAGATCTCCACAAGAGAGGGGGAGAACATTGTATTGAGATCCAAAAAGAGAGAAGAAGCCATCTAGCTACTAACTATGGACCCGTAGGTCTGAAGTAAACTACTCACACTTCATCGGAAGGGCTATCATGTTGATGTAGAAGCCCTCCGTGATCGATGCCCCCTCCGGCGGAGCTCCGGAACAGGCCCCAAGATGGGATCTCGTGGATACAGAAAGTTGCGGCGGTGGAATTAGGGTTTTGGCTCCGTCTCTGATCGTTCGGAGGTACGTGGGTATATATAGGAGGAAGAAGTACGTCAGTGGAGCAACAGGGGGCCCACGAGGGTGGAGGGCGCGCCTGGGGGGGGGGGGGTAGGCGCGCCCCTACCTCGTGGCCACCTGTTACGTGGCTTGACGTAGGGTCCAAGTCTCCTAAGTTGTATTCGATGAGAAAATCATGTTCCTGAAGGTTTCATTCCGTTTGGACTCCGTTTGATATTCCTTTTCTTCGAAACCCTAAAACAGGCAAAAAACATCAATTCTGGGATGGGCCTCCGGTTAATAGGTTAGTCCCAAAAATAATATAAAAGTGGATAATAAATCCCAATAATGTTCAAAACAGTAGATAATATAGCATGGAGCAATCAAAAATTATAGATACATTGGAGACGTATCAGTTGTCAATCCCTTCACGGTCACTTACGAGAGTGAGATCTGATAGAGATAATAAGATAAATAGTTTTGGTATTTTTATGGTATAGATTGGAATCTAAAGATTGCAAAATAAACAACGATAGAAATAGCAAGTTGATAGGAAAATAATATGATGGAAGATAGACCCGGGCCATAGGTTTCACTAGTGGCTTCTCTCAAGATAGCAAATTCTACAGTGGGTGAACAAATTACTGTCGAGCAGTTGATAGAAAAGCGCATAGTTATGAGAATATCTAGGCATGATCATGTACATAGGCATCACGTCCGCGACAAGTAGACTGAAAGATTCTGCATCTACTACTATTACTCCACACATCGACCGCTATCCAGCATGCATCTAGAGTATTAAGTTCATAAGAACATAGTAACACATTAGGCAAGAGGACATGATGTAGAGGTATAAACCCAAGCAATATGATATAAACCCATCTTTTTATCCTCGATGGCAACAATACAATACGTGCCTTGATGCCCCTGCTGTCACTGGGAAAGGACACCGCAAGATTGAACCCAAAGCCAAGCACTTCTCCCATTGCAAAAAAGATCAATCTAGTAGGCCAAACCAAACTGATAATTAGAAGAGACTTGCAAAGGTATTAAATCATGCATAAAAGAATTCAGAGAAGAATCAAATATTATTCATAGATAATCTACCCACAATTCATCGGATCTCGACAAACACACCGCAAAAAGAATTACATCGAATAGATCTCCAAGAGAATCGAGGAGAACTTTGTATGGAGATCCAAAGAGAGAGAGAAGAAGCCATCTAGCTAATAACTATGGACCCGAAGGTCTGTGGTAAACTAGTCACACATCATCGGAGAGGCTATGTTGTTGATGTAGAAGCCCTCCGTGATCGATCCCCAATCCGACGGAGCGCCGGAAAAGGCCCCAAGATGGGATTTCACGGGCACAGAAGGTTGTGGCGGTGGAAATAGGGTTTCGTCGTGCTCTCGGGTGTTTTCGGGGTATATGAGTATATATAAGCGAAAGAAGTAGGTCAGCGGAGCCACGAGGGGCCCACGAGGGTGGGGGGCACGCCTACCCCCCTAGGCGCGCCCTCCTACCTCGTGGCTGCCTCGTTGCTTCCTTGACGTCCACTCCAAGTCTCCTGGATTGCGTTTGTTCCAAAAATAACTCCCCCGAAGGTTTCATTCCGTTTGGATTCCGTTTGATATTCCTTTTCTGGGAAACACTGAAATAGGCAAAATAACAACAATTTGCACTGGGCCTTTGGTTAGTAGGTTAGTCCCAAAAATATTATAAAAAGGTATATTAAAGCCCATTAAACATCCAAAACAGATAATATAATAGCATGGAACAATCAAAAAATTTAGATATGTTGGAGACGTATGAAGCATCCCCAAGCTTAATTCCTGCTCGTCCTCGAGTAGGTAAATGATAAAATCAGAATTTTTGATGTGGAATGCTACCTAGCATAATTCTCAATGTAATTTTCTTTATTGTGGCCTGAATGTTCAGATCCGAAAGATTCAAGACAAAAGTTTAATATTGACATAAAAATAATAATACTTCAAGCATACTAACGAAGCAATCATGTCTTCTCAAAATAACATGGTCAAAGAAATTTATACCTACAAAATCATATAGTCTGGCTATGCTCTATCTTCATCACACAAAGTATTTAATCATACACAAAGTACCACGCGCATGCTCCTAGGGGGATAGATTGGTAAGAAAAGACCATCGCTCGTCCCCGACCGCCACTCATAAGGAAGACAATCAATAAATAAATCATGCTCCGACTTCATCACATAACGGTTCACCATACGTGCATGCTACGGGAATCACAAACTTTAACACAAGTATCACTCAAATTCACAACTACTCAACTAGCATGACTCTAATATTACCATCTTCATATCTCAAAACAATCATCCAGTATCAAACTTCTCATAGTATTCAATGCACTTTTTATGAATGTTTTTATTATACCCATCTTGGATGCCTATCATATTAGGACTAATTTTATAACCAAAGCAAATTACCATGATGTTCTATAAGACTCTCAAAATAATATAAGTGAATCATGAGAGATCAATAATTTCTATAAAATAAAACCACCACAGTGCTCTTAAAAAGATATAAGTGAAGCACTAGAGCAAAACTATCTAGCTCAAAAGATATGAGTGAAGCACATAGAGTATTCTAATAAATTCCGATTAATGTGTGTCTCTCAAAAAGGTGTGTACAGCAAGGATGATTGTGGTAAACTAATAAGCAAAGACTCAAATCATACAAGACGCTCCAAGCAAAACACATAACATGTGGTGAATAAAAATATAGCATCAAGTAAAGTTACCGATAGAAGAAAACGAAAAAGGGGATGCCTTCCGGGGCATCCCCAAGCTTAGGCTTTTGGTTGTCCTTGAATTTTACCTTGGGATGCCTTGGGCATCCTCAAGATTAGGCTCTTTCCACTCCTTGTTCCAAAATCCATCAAATCTTTACCCACAACTTGAAAACTTCACAACACAAAACTCAACAGAAAATCCCATGAGCTCCGTTAGTATAAGAAAACAAACCACCACTTCAAAGTACTGTAATTAACTCATTCTTTATTTATATTTGTGTTAAACATACTGTATTCCAACTTATCTATGGTTCATACCCCCCGATACTAGCCATAGATTCATCAAAATAAGCAAACAACACACGAAAAACAGAATCTGTCAAAAACAGAATAGTCTGTAGTATTCTGTAGGTTTAGAATACTTCTGTAACCCCAAAAATTCTGAAATAAATTGGTGGATGTGAGGAATTTGTCTATTAATTATCTTCAAAAATAATCAACCTAATCTCATTCTCCAGTAAAAAATGGCAGCTAATCTCCTGAGCGCTAAAGTTTCTGTTTTTTACAGCAAGATCGCAAAGACTTCCCCCAAGTCTTCCCAAAGGTTTTACTTGGCACAAAAACTAATTAAAAACATAAAACCACATCTAAACAAAAGCTAGATGAATTATTTATTACTAAACAGGAACAAAAAAACAAGAAACAAAAAAAAATTGGGTTGCCTCCCAACAAGCGCTATCATTTAACGCCCCTAGCTAGGCATAATAGCAAGAATAGATCTAGGTATTGCCATGATAACAATAAGGTAAATCGCGAAAAATCATCTCATACTCCCTACGTTCAGCAGCAAGCTTTCTTTGTGGCAAGAAAAAGTAATCAAAAGGGCAAAATTTAATGGGACAAAAGTCCCCAAGATCAAGCTCGGGAGGTATTGGTTCCTCCTTTGGCCCCTCATATTGCACAACCAATTCATCATTATAAGCATTCTTTTGAAAAAAAGTCATGAGCCTTTGTTCAAGGGAAAAACCTAACCCATTGTTCTGGATAGCAAAATTATCATTAAGTTCAGAGATCCTGTCAACAAGAACATCGGTAGGAACCTTTTTTCTAAGGTTTTCATTAAAAGCAACATGATCTAAAGATCGTAAGCGGATTATGTCCTCTTGATAAAAAAGGATTGCTTCTATGGGAGGACGGCCGTCATCCACCCTATAATGTGAAAAAAATTCATTGGCCTCTTTTATTATAAATCTGAACTCATGAGCTAAAAAGATGGTAGCTGCTCGCTTAACAGAAGAATGCTCAATATTAGAAAATTCTAGAAAAATCCTCTGTATGCAAGGATGCATATGGATAAATTGTCTTTCAAGTTCAGCCATGAGCAAAGATATAGCATCTGCAAGACTACTAGTTTTATGAAGAATACACCCACTCATGGTGGGCAAAGCACCGACACAAGTAAAGAAATCCTGAATAACTCATTTTCCAATAATATTACCACTACCGATCCAAAACTTTTTAGTGTGTAAAATAGTAGTTTCTTCATGAGGATAATCAAAAGCATCAATGTTTCCCCCTTCGTTACTACTATCCTTTCCGATGATAACCTCCCCAATTTCAGACATGATGGCAACTAAACGAACTAGAACGAACACACAAACGGCAAGTGAAAAGGAGACGAACGGAAAAGAGGCGAACGGAAAAGAGGGAGAATAAAACGGCGAGGGTGAAGTGGGGGAGAGGAAAACGAGAGGCAAATGGCAAATAATGTAATGCGGGAGATAACAGTTTGTGATGGGTACTTGGTATGTCTTGACTTGTGTGTAGATCTCCCCGGCAACGGTGCCAGAAATGGCTAGTTGCTGGGAGATCAAATCTTGACTTGACTTGGTGCAACCTGCCCGGCAACGGCGTGAGAAATCCTTCTTGCTACCTCTTGAGCATGCGTTGGTTTTGAAGAGGAAAGGGTGATGCAGCAAAGTAGCATAAGTATTTCCCTCAGTTTTTGAGAACCAAGGTATCAATCCAGTAGGAGGTAACACGCAAGTCGCCTAGTACCCGCACAAACAAACAAGAACCTCGCAACCAATGCGATAAAGGGGTTGTCAATCCCTTCACGGTCACTTACGAGAGTGAGATTTGATAGAGATAATAAGATAAATATTTTTGGTATTTTTATGGTATAGATTGGAAAATAAAATTGCAAAATAAACAACGATAGAAATAGCAAGTTGATAGGAAAATAATATGATGGAAGATAGACCCAGGGGCCATAGGTTTCACTAGTGGCTTCTCTCAAGATAGCAAATTCTATGGTGGGTGAACAAATTACTGTTGAGAAATTGATAGAAAAGCGCATAGTTATGAGAATATCTAGGCATGATCACGTATATAGGCATCACGTCTGCGACAAGTAGATCGAAACGATTTTGCATCTACTACTATTACTCCACGCATCGACCGCTATCCAGCATGCATCTAGAGTATTAAGTTCATAAGAACAAAGTAACGCATTAGGCAAGATGACATGATGTGGAGGGATAAACTCAAGAAATATGATATAAACTCCATCTTCTTATCCTCGATGGAAACAATACAATACGTGCCTTGCTGCCCCTGCTGTCACTGGGAAAGGACACCGCAAGATTGAACCCAAAGCTAAGCACTTCTCCCATTGCAAGAAAGATCAATCTAGTAGGCCAAACCAAACTGATAATTTGAAGAGACTTGCAAAGATATTAAATCATGCATAAAAGAATTCAGAGAAGAATCAAATATTATTCATAGATAATCTTGATCATAAACCCACAATTCATCGGATCTTGACAAACACACCGCAAAAAGAATTACATCAAATAGATCTCCAAGAGAATCGAGGAGAACTTTGTATTGAGATCCAAAGAGAGAGAAGAAGCCATCTAGCTAATAACTATGGACCCGAAGGTCTATGGTAAACTACTCACACATCATCAAAGAGGCTATGGTGTTGATGTAGAAGCCCTCCTTGATCGATTCCCCCTCCGGCGGAGCGCCAGAAAGGCCCCAAGATGTGATCTCACGGGTACAGAAGGTTACAGCGGTGGAAATAGGGTTTCGTGGTGCTCTTGGATGTTTTCGGGGTATATGAGTATATATAGGCGAAAGAAGTAGGTCAGCGGAGCCACGAGGGGCCCATGAGGGTGGTAGGCACGCCCTCCTACCTCGTGGCCGCCTCGTTGCTTCCTTGACCTCCAAGTCTCAATGATTGCGTTTGTTCCAAAAATAACTCTCCTGAAGGTTTCATTCCGTTTGGATTCCGTTTGATATTCTTTTCTGCGAAACACTGAAATAGGAAAAAAAACAACAATTTGCACTGGGACTTTGGTTAGTAAGTTAGTCCCAAAAATAATATAAAAAGGTATATTAAAGCCCATTAAACGTCCAAAACAGATAATATAATAGCATGGAATAATCAAAAATTATAGATCTGTTGGAGACGTATCAAACAGTTACTTTGGAACCAACAATATAAGGTATGAACTTATCACATGCAAATACAACTGCTAAATATTCTTTTTCACTAGTAGCATAATTTCTCTGGGCACTGTCTAGAGTCTTACTAGCATACTGAATAACATTTAATTTCTTATCAATCTTTGTCCTAGAACACCACCAACAGCATAATCACTAGCATCACACATAATTTCAAAGGGTAAATTCCAATCAGGTGGCTGAACAATAGGTGCAGAAATCAAGGCCTTCTTAAGTATTTCAAATGCTTCTACATAATCACCATCAAAAAACCTAAGGAACATCTTTTTGTAAGAGATTAGTGAGATGCCTAGAAATTTTAGAGAAGTCCTTAATAAACCTCCTATAGAAATCGACATGACCTAGGAAACTTCTTATGCCTTTGATATCTTTAGGACACGACATCTTTTCAATAGCCTCTACTTTAGCTTTACCAACTTCAATACCTCTTTCAGAAATTTTAAGCCCAATACAATACCTTCATTAACCATAAAGTGGCACTTCTCCCAATGCAATACAAGATTAGTTTCTTCACATCTCTGCAAAACTCGATCAAGGTTGCTTAAGCAATCATCAAAAGAAGTTCCATAAATGGAGAAATCATCCATGAAAACCTCAACAATCTTTTCACAAAAGTCAGAGAATATAGCAGTCATACATCTTTGAAAGGTAGCGGGTGCATTGCATAAACCAAAAGGCATACTGATGTCTACTACACAACTGTATCCTTGTAGACGTTGTTGGGCCTCCAAGTGCAGAGTTTTGTAGGATAGTAGCAAATTTCCCTCAAGTGGATGACCTAAGGTTTATCAATCCGTGGGAGGCATAGGATGAAGATGGTCTCTCTCAAACAACCCTGCAACCAAATAACAAAGAGTCTCTTGTGTCCCCAACACACCCAATACAATGGTAAATTGTATAGGTGCACTAGTTCGGCGAAGAGATGGTGATACAAGTGCAATATGGATGGTAGATATAGGTTTTTGTAATCTGAAAATATAAAAACATCAAGGTAAATAGTAGTATAAGTGAGCAAAAATGGTATTGCAATGCTTGAAAACAAGGCCTAGGGTTCATAATTTCACTAGTGCAAGTTCTCTCAGCAATGATAACATAATTGGATCATATAACAACCCCTCAACATGCAATAAAGAGTCACTCCAAAGTCATGAATAGCGGAGAACAAACGAAGAGATTATTGTAGGGTACGAAACCACCTCAAAGTTATTCTTTCTGATCGATCTATTGGGCTATTCCTATAAGTGTCACAAACAGCCCTAGAGTTCGTCCTAAAATAACACCTTAAGGCACACATCAACCAAAACCCTAATGTCACCTAGATACTCCAATGTCACCACAAGTATCCGCGGGTTCGATTATACGACATGCATCACACAATCTCAGATTCATCTATTCAAACCAACACAAAGAACTTCCAAGAGTGCCCCAAAGTTTGTATTGGAGATTCAAGACAAAAACGTGTGCCAACCCCTATGCATAAGTTCACAAGGTCACAGAACCCGCAAGTTGATCACCAAAACATACATCAAGTAGATCACGTGAATATCCCATTGTCACCACAGATAAGCACATGCAAGACATACATCACCAAAACGTGTGCCAATCCTTAAAGACATAGTTTCTACCGGAGAGTCAAGACGAAAACGTGTGCCAACCCCTATGCATAAGGTCACAGAACTTGCAAGTTGATCACCAAAACATACATCAAGTGGATCACGTGATATCCCATTGTCACCATAGATAAGCACATGCAAGACATACATCAAGTGTTCTCAAATCCTTAAAGACTCAATCCGATAAGATAACTTCAAAGGGAAAACTCAATCCATTACAAGAAGGTAGAGGGGAGAAACATCATAAGATCCAACTATAATAACAAAGCTCGCAGTACATCAAGATCGTGCCAAATCAAGAACACGAGAGAAAGAGAGAGAGAGAGATCAAACACATAGCTATTGGTACATACCCTTAGCACTGAGGGTGAACTACTCCCTCCTCATCATGGAGAGCACCGGGATGATGAAGATGGCCACCGGTGATGATTCCCCCCTCCGGCAGGGTGCCCAAACAGGGTCCCGATTGGTTTTTGGTGGCTACAGAGGCTTGCGGTGGCGAAACTTCCGATCTAGGTTCTGTTCTGGAGGTTTGGGGATATATAAGAGGTGTTGGCGTCGAGAACAAGTCAAGGGAGTCCACAAGGGGCCCACAAGGTTGGAGGACGCGCCCTAGGGGGGTGGGGGTGCCCTCCACCCTTGTGGAGGCCTCGGGACTCCTCTTGTGCATCTCCGGTACTCCTTGGGCTTCTTTTGGTCCAAAAACAATCGTCGTAAAGTTTCAGGTCATTTAGGCTCCGTTTGATATTCCTTTTCTATAAAACTCAAAAACGAGGAAAAAAACAGAAACTGACACTGGGCTCTAGGTTAATAGGTTAGTCCCAAAATCATACAAAATAGCATATAAATGCATATGAAACATCCAAGATAGATAATATAATAGCATGGAACAATAAAAAATATAGATACGTTGGAGACGTATCAAGAATTCCCAAGCTTAATTCTTGCTCACCCTCGAGTAGGTAAATGATAAAAACAGAATTTTTGATGTGGATTGCTACCTAACATATTTATCCATGTAATTTTATTTATTGTGGCAAGAATATTCAGATCCATAAGATTCAAAACAAAAGTTTAATATTAACATAAAAAACAATAATACTTCAAGCATACTAACAAGGCAATTATGTCTTCCCAAAATAACATGGCCAAAGAAAGCTTATCCCTATAAAATCATATAGTATGGCTATGCTCCATCTTCATCACACAAAATATTCAAACCTTGCACAACCCCAATGACAAGCCAAGCAATTGTTTCATACTTTTGCTGTTCTCAAACTTTTTCAACTTTCACGCAATATATGAGCGTGAGCCATGGACATAGCACTATAGGTGGAATAGAAGATGGTTGTGGAGAAGACAAAAATAAGGAGATAGTCTCACATCAACTAGGCGTATCAACGGGCTATGGAGATGCCCATTAATAGATATCAATGTGAGAGAGTAGGGATTGCCATGCAACGGATGCACTAAAGCTCAAAACAAACACTAAGTGGGTGTGCATCCAACTTGCTTGCTCATGAAGACCTATGGCATTTTGAGAAAGCTCATCATTGGAATATACAAGCCAAGTTCTATAATGAAAATTCACACTAGCACTACAAAAAAGACACATCCTTGACATTTTGGGCCGAACAAACTTTTTTCCTGTCATACACACTTCTATAACGATAATTGTGACAAAACCCGGTATCATCATAGATGTGGTGGGGTCCTACTTATATGACAAAAAATCATGACAGAAAATGGGTTTTTCATCCTGGTCAGGCCGAAGAGGTAGCTGCATGACATTCTTTGGGCCGTCCATGACAGAAAAAACCATGGTAGAAGTGCCGGCGAGGAAAATATCGGGGAGTTCCCGGTTACGGTGGGTGGTCGGGGGCCGAGCGATGCGTGTTTCTCTCGTACGTACGCGTGTGTGTGCGAGGCGTTGCGCTCTAACTGAACCCGAGCGAGGCGTTGGGCTCTAACTGAACCCGAGCGATTGCATTGCAGTCTATGTGTTACTGAACCCGAGTGATCGATCGATCCCTAGCTGTTAACTGAACCCGAGTGATTCCTTCGCTACTGCTGCTAACTAAAGCCGATCGATGCTGCCTCTGGATGAACAGTGAGCGTTGTTGGGGGGGGGGGTTGGATGAACAGTTCCCGGTGGGGGTTGGATGAATAGAAACCCATGGTAGTAGAGGCCGTTGCCGTTGGATGAACAGGACCCTGATCGATCGAGCCGTTGGATGAATAGGACCCCATGGAGGGAGGGCCCCATGGAGGGCTGGTTGAACAGTAGCCGGTGGAGGGCTGGACGAACAGTAGCCCGTGGAGGGGTGGTTGAACGGGACCCCGTGGAGAGGGCTGGTGGAACAGTAGCCGGTGGAGGAGCGCGCAGTGGAGGCTGGATGAACAAGAGCCCATGGATGAACAGTCGCAGGTAGAGGCTGGAGGAGGTCGACGGTGGATGAACAGTAGCCCGTGGAGGCGGTCGACGGTGGATGAACAGTAGCCTGTGGAGGCAGTCGACGGTGGAGATGAACAGTATCCTGTGGAGTCCCGTTTTGCGGTACGCCACACCCCTCCCGATGAACGGGACCCCGTTTCGACTGTAGCGCTCCAACACAAGTCTGTTTCCTCCGTTTTGTGGTAGGCCACACCCCTCCCGATCAACAGGACCCCGTTTCGACCGTAGGAGGTCCAAGAGAAGTCCGTTTCCTCTGTTTTGCGGTACGCCAAACCCTCCCGATGAACAGGATCCTGTTTCAACCGTGGCCGATCGAACACAAGGCCGTTTCCTCCGTTCTGCGGTACGCCAGGCCTCGTTTCCATCGGTTGTTCCGTCCAAGCCGGTTGGCTCCCAATGAACAGCATGTGTTCCGTTGCCTCCCAATGAACACGACGCATTCTGTTGCCTCCCCATGAACACACCGACGACGCAGTTTCTCCGTTCCGACCCAGCCATGTACAGGAGCCCTGGCCGTATGTATGCACGAGTAGGCGTTCGAGACCCCGCCTGTATGTACGTACGTGGCCGTATTTACTTTCTTGCACCCTGGCCGATGTATGTACATGTACATGCTACGTGCGCGCCTCTACTACAACACGTGCACGCACCTACTACGACACGTGCACGCCTCTACATCGACCAGTATGTACGTACATATTCGCGACCAGAATGACAATGCTACGTACGCTTCGACCAGGTGGGTCCTGACTGTCAGGCACTTCCTTGTGTGCGAAGATGTAGCTGGTGGGTCCCAGCAATCAGCGGGATGAATCATTTTTTCGCGAAATACGGTGGCCCGTTCGGTGGGTCCCTGCTGTCAGGTGGAGGAATCATTATTTTCCGTGTAATGAGGCACTTCCTTGCGGCAGCCTCTCCACGTACAGTACTCTTCTGATGGAAGTCATTCGTTGACCACATTGACCATGCCGTGCTGAGAGCACCAAGGCGGTGGACGATGACAAGGCCTAGGAAGGGGATGAAGCGGAGCCGGGGAAGACGCGACAGTGGATGCCCACGTGGACAGGAGTGCGAGGGTTCACTGGTTCGGCTGCGGTGTGAGGATGCTGTCGCCGGCCTGGCCAACGGTGGGAGTGGTAGGGGGCGGTGAGGCCTCCGCGGCAGCACAGCCGGCCACGGGAGGCAGGAGCGGGCGGCATGACCGGCGCTGCTTTGCGCGGCTGGAGCAAGAAGACCAGAGGTTGAAGAATCACGACGGCCGCTGGATGGACATCGTACGGTCACTACAGGTAGAATTGTTTAGATTGGCTAAGTTGACAAAGCCCTTGGTACGCATGAACTTAGTAGGCCCACAGGTCAGCCTCCGAAACGGTGCACCCCGGATGTCAGGGGGGAGGAATCATTTTTTTTGGCGGCTGAAGCTAGAATATCCGAGATTGAAGAAGAAGCACGGCATCCGTTGGATGGGCATCCAACAGACACTGCTGCTAGAACCGTGTTTTGAATATAAGTTGACAAAGCCTTGCATACGCGTCCAACTTACTTTTTTAGGAGACGCGTCAACTTAGTAGGCCCACAAGTGTGTGGCAGAGAACTTATAGCCCATTTGCGATTTGTAAGAATGTACATCCCATTTTTGAATTCTAATGGAATTTACTACAGCCCATTTACAGTTTGTTAAAAGTACATCCCATTTTCTAGCTAGGACAACGATTAATAATTTCAACCAATCGTTCAAAACAGAATTCAATAAAATTTCCAACATTTTGATGGGATCCGAAATATTTTTATCCCAAAATTTCTAGTCAGGTTAAATACAATTTCAATATAAATTTGTATTACGTAAAAATCCAACAAAACATTGCGCGTGCAACAATTAATGAAATTAAAATTTTCAAAATCCAAAAGTAATATTTTATAAACTAATTACGTATTTGGTGCATTTTTTATAGTTACTGCCTGGTTTTTATAATTACATCCCATTTATTATTTCTTAAAGCCCATTTTCTTGTTAAGCCTAATGCATCCCTCCTCCTAGGAAAGATTTGTAGCCCAGCGGGGCGGAGAATAACAAGTTCACCCGGATTGTGTACAACTGTCGGCCCAGTTGCATTGCTGATGTTGAAAAAAAGGCCTGTATAGTACAATACAACCTTACATGGCTACTCAGCCCACATTCAGCGACGCCGGAAAGGCCCAAACAAGGCTTCTGTACAACTTTTTGAAGTCATTGAGCTCAATTAATAACTTAAGAAAAAAGTTAGAGTACAGTGGAACCTAATTAAAAGTTGTCACGAGCGAAGAAAAAATTCAACGGGTCCCACTTGTGTGTGTGTGCGTGTGTGTGTGTGTGTTTGTGAGAGAGAGACCCATCGGTCGATGCTCGTAAATACATCTTTCAGCCATATGCATTGATGATGCTCAGTAAAAACTTATATAGTTGACACAATCATATAGAACATCATAGCACACTGAACTTGCATACAAAAATTTCAAGCAGGCGGCACAATCAGGGTGGAAGCAGTAGATCGCTACGGGTAGGGCTATGTTGAAACCAACGAACTCATACATAACAGTTCATCGTCTTTATCAATGACGGGGAAATATCTTGAATGATGTGTGTCGGTGTACAAAAGTAGGGGCCTTCTGTACCCCTTTACTTGTGCATGGGCAGTTGTAGCCACAGCTGTGACCACGCTTGGTGGGGAAGAGGAAGCGAAGATACAAGACTACCCGAGCAGCGCTGAAGCCAGAGGCGTGAATAGCAAAGGGACAAGATGGGTTTCCCTCGGCAAGAGCCTTGCTGGGAACGACCTACGCTGCCCCGGTGAAAGTGCAACTATCCACGGGTGGTTTTGGTAATTCCTAACAACATATAGCTCATTGAGCTAACATTATTCCAAGATTAATATTTCAGGAAAAGCTCAATGAATGGCATGGCATGGATGAGGAAAGTGGATCCCTCAAAATTCTAAGGACAAAAAGTTTGGCTCAAGCTTCAAGATCAAGACTCTACATTTTATATTTTAGTGATCCAAGATCACATTGAGTCTATAGGAAAAGCCAATACTATCAAGGCGGGATGAGGTGTTGCTTAATGGCTTGCTTGCCCAAAGTGCTTAGTGATATGCTCCAAAACCCTCAACTACCTTCCTACATCGACATATGACCTAAACCAAAAGTCAAACTCGGCCCCACCGATTCTTTCTATCCGGCGCCACCGAGTTTCAAATGTCATAGCCACTGCCACAAACCCTAGGCAAATCGGTCTCATCGATAGGGATCTCGGTCTCACCGAGATGGGATTGTAATCTCTCTGTTTCCCTTCGTAACGTTTCGGTCTTACCGAGATGAGCGATTGGTCCCACCGAGATTGCAATGTAAACTCTCTGTTTCCCTTCTATAACATTTCGGTCTCACCGAGATGAGCGAATTGGTCCCACCGAGTTTACCTAACCAACTCTCTGGTTGGCTTATTACCAAAATCGGTCCCACCGAGTTTGTGTAATCGGTCACACCGAGATTACATTATGCCCTAACCCTAACCATATCGGTCCTACCGAGTTGCATCTCAGTCCCACCGAAAATCCTAATGGTCACTAGGTTTGCTGAATCGGTCCGACCGAGTTTAACCATTCGGTCCCACCGAGTTTGGCAAATTGTGTGTAACGGTTAGATTCTGTGTGGAGGCTATATATACCCCTCCACCCACTCTTCATTCGTAGAGAGAGCCATCAGAACATACCTACACTTCCAATACACATTTTCTGAGAGAGAACCACCTACACTTGTGTTGAGGTTAAGATATTCCACTCCAACCATATGAATCTTGATCTCTAGCCTTCCCCAAGTTGCTTTCCACTCAAATCTTCTTTCCACCAAATCCAAATCCTGTGAGAGAGAGTTGAGTGTTGGGGAGACTATAATTTGAAGCACAAGAGCAAGGAGTTCATCATCAACACACCATTTGTTACTTCTTGGAGAGTGGTGTCTCCTAGATTGGCTAGGTGTCACTTGGGAGCCTCCGACAAGATTGTGGAGTTGAACCAAGGAGTTTGTAAGGGCAAGGAGATCGCCTACTTCGTGAATATATACCGCTAGTGAGGCAAGTCCTTCGTGGGCGACGGCCGTGATGGAATAGACAAGGTTGCTTCTTCATGGACCCTTCGTGGGTGGAGCCCTCTGTGGACTCGCGTAACCGTTACCCTTTGTGGGTTGAAGTCTCCATCAACGTGGATGTACAATAGCACCACCTATCGGAACCACGACAAAACATCCGTGTCTCCAATTGCGTTTGAATCCTCCAAACCCTTCCCTTTACATTCTTGCAAGTTGGATGCTTTACTTTCCGCTGCTCATATACTCTTTTGCATGCTTTCTTGAGTTGTGTGGAGATTGCTTGACTTGTGCTAAGATAGCTAAAATCCGCCAAGAACTAAAATTGGGAAAATGCTAGATTTTTATTTGGTCAAGTAGTCTAATCACCCCCTCTAGACATACTTTCGATCCTACAAGTGGTATCAGAGCTTTGGTCTCCATTTGCTTTGATTTCCATAGCTTTTGGTGGTCATAGCCTTGGTTTCACAACCTAGGAGAGTATGGCGTCTAGCGAGGGAAATTATCACCGTAGAGGTCCTTACTTTGATGGTACTAATTTTGCTAGTTGGAAGCATAAGATGAAAATGCATATTCTTGGACATAACCCCGCCGTTTGGGCTATTGTGTGTGTTGGCTTGCAAGGTGAATTCTTTGATGGGAGAGAACCGAATCGTGAAGCTACCGCAGATGAGTTGAAGATGCTCCAATACAATGCTCAAGCTTGTGATATCCTCTTCAATGGATTGTGCCCCGAAGAATTCAACAAAATCAGCCGTCTTGAGAATGCAAAGGAAATTTGGGATACTTTGATTGACATGCATGAAGGTACCGACTCCGTCAAGGAATCCAAATTGGATGTGCTTCAAAGTCAACTTGACAAGTTCAAAATGAAGGATGGTGAAGGTGTCGCTGAAATGTACTCTAGGCTTGCTCTTATCACAAATGAGATTGCCGGCTTAGGGAGTGAAGAGATGACCGATAGATTCATCATCAAGAAGATCCTAAGAGCCTTGGATGGAAAATATGATACCGTGTGCACATTGATCCAAATGATGCCTAGTTACAAAGATCTCAAGCCAACGGAAGTCATCGGAAGAATTGTTGCTCATGAGATGTCACTCAAGGATAAAGAGGAACTTCACAACAAATCAAGTGGTTCTTACAAAGCCTCATGTGAAGCCCCCACATCATCGAGTGAGAAACAAACCTTCAATGAAGAATTGAGCTTAATGGTGAAGAACTTCAACAAGTTCTACAAGAGTAGGATCAAAGAGAGAAGCTCCAAGTCAAGGTCCTACAATGACAAAAGATCTTCTAGTCGAGAGCGAAACTGCTACAATTGTGGAAGGCCCGGACACTATTCCAATGAGTGTACGCCCCCCTACAAGAGAAGAGAAGATTCTCCCAAGAGAAGAAGTAGAAGAGAAGAATCACCATCTAGAGAAAGAAGGAGTAGAGATGATCGTTATGAACGAAGACCCTCACGGAGAAGCAAGGATTCGGAAAGAAAGGACAAGTCATCAAGGAGCTACACAAAATGAAGACATCAAGCTCACGTTGGTGAATGGGTATCCGGCTCCGACTCCGACAACCACTCCGAGAGAAGCTATCACTCCGACTCCGAATATACTCAAGATGAAGGTGTTGCCGTTCTAGCACTTGTGACAACCAACTCCTATGACATATTTGATTCACCAAATGAAGGAGTTGGAACATGCTTCATGGCTAAAGGCCCAAAGGTATCACACCCCGAGTATGTTGATTTCAATAGTGATGAAGATGACTTGTTAGGTGATGATGATTTACTTGTTGACAACTCTAGTGATGAATACTATGATGAAACGTCAATTAATCATGCTAATCAAGATAAAATGAATGACAATGATAAGGAGAAGATTGAGTCTCTAACTAAAGAACTAAACACTCTTAAGTTAGCTCATGAAACTATCTTAGGAGATCATCAAGAACTTTTAAGGACTCATGAGAAATTACGCTTTGAAAAGCTCAACCTTGAGCAAGAGCATGAGTTCTTAAAAGCAATCAATGATGATCTTCGTAAGAAAAGTTATTCTTACATTGCCAAGCGTTTACTCTTATCCACTTACATGCCTCAAGTCAAGTCTAGTAACAAGAACAAGAAAGATTCTTCCTATAGTAGTAACAATAATCATTCTAAATCCAATATTGTTGCTTCTAGTAGTTCTCTTGATTCCACTAATGATTCTCTTAGCCAAGTTACACTTGAGCAAGAAAATAGCTTATTGAAGGGAATTATAGAGAAAGGTGTTTACAAGAGCCTTGCCGGAAGTAAGCAATTCGAGGAAATGTATGCAAGCAAGGAAGGCACCGGAAGAATCAAGGTGTTGGTTTTGAACGAAAGTTCAATGCCAATGGAGTTGAGTGGGAAGAAGATCAATACCCCAAGACGAAGTTTGTTCCTCAACAAGAGAAGTATGATCCTACTTCTCTCAAAGGGACACAAGCTCAAGATGATCTTACACCACAAGACCACAAGGAAAAAGGCAAGGACAAGCTTCAAGAGGAAATTGATGCATTTGAAGAAGCTCCTAAGGCCTTGGTCAAGTGGGTTCCCAAGACTACTTCAAGGTCCACTTCATCAAGTACAACTACAACACCGAGGATTCCCATCAAGATGGTGTGGATCCCGAAGAAGAAGAACTAGAGAGTTCTTGAGGGTGACTCCGCCAACATACTTCACTCTTATCATCTTGGCAAGAACAAGTGCAATCAAATTCCACATCTTGCACTATTTCAAGGAGTCACAAACCCTCTTGTTGGTAAGACAAGGGACAAGGTAACCTAAAAGCATTCATAGACATCATCTTGTGTGTGCATCACTCTATGTCTATGGATATCCATGTTTGTTCCTTGTGGGACTAACCCGTGTAGGTATTGAAAGTGCAACTCACTCCAATGGATAGCTCCAAATGATCTACATCAACATTGATCACCACATCTTCAACATCTACATGAAGTCATCATCGACAAAACCCAAGGTTAGTTCATCCCTCTTAGGGGGGATCTCACATCTAGGGGGAGCTTTACTCTAAGAATTGAGCTAAAGCAACTCTAATGGTGCGAACACAACAATGCTTTATGTAAAAGTGGTAACCCCACTTGTGCTTAAACGATGAGTATGACCTATGATCAAATGTTCTCATTTGAATCCTAAGTCAATATACTCATATATAGATGACCTAGTCATCACAAATTGTTTGATAGATGCTAGAATTGGTTGTGCATGCTTTGCCACATATTTCAGTTGCCATTTTATTGTGTGAGCATGTTGATTGCATATTTTACTCATTCGAGGACATCCACTTGTTGTTTTGATTGATTGGTTTTATTTTGCCAAATGGATGGACAAGAATGCCTAAGAACCCTCTCTAGCTATCTATGCTTTTCTTGTCTCAAACTCTATTCATGCTACATCACAAAATTTGATCAAGTCAGATTCGAACCACTCTGTGTGAGGAGCACTCGGAGTCCCCGATTCGTCATAGACTTAAACTTCCAAAACTTCTTTGTGCTTTTCGGTTTGACCGATTCCTCCATTTCGGTCATACCGAGATCACTAAGTCGATCTAGGTTTTCAATCTCGGTGCAACCGATTTGAACTTTTTGGTCACACCGAGTTTCAGTAACTGCTTGCAGTTATGAATCTCGGTGCCACCGAGTTGTTCCACTCGGTCACACCGACAGGGTCGGGCTATATATACTCATGGGCAAAATTTTAGAAATTTCTCCGAAACCCCTTCGCCCGCGCATAGCTCGCTCTGCCTCCTGGGTCTCCGGATCGTCCTCCTCGTCGCCAGCCGCCTCCTGCCGCTGGTCTCCGCCGCCGTCAACGGAATTCTTCCCCGCTGTTGCCGCCGTAGCGAGTTCGTCGCCGAACTAGGGTATGGACTCAATCACAGTGCTATCCCCGTCCGATTCCTAGCACATTGTGTTCATTATGATTCTTACCATGATTGAAACGCTTCTATCCAGTCAAAACACTCCGTAGATTAGAGTTGAATCAAAAATTTAGGGTTAGGTTTCTGCCGAAACCATCTCGGACCCACCGGGTTGCAGAACTCGGTTCCACCGATTCGGCCAAGGCCATTGCACATGTGGTTCTCGGTCTGACCGAGAATTGCAAATCGGTGTGACTGAGTTCAGGACTTTGTGAAACCCTAGCAGTCTCGGTGCCACCAAACCGTGACTCAGTCTGACCGAGTTCACTAGTTTAGGTTCCAACAGTTGCTTCGCTATCACCGAGTTTACAAATCGGTTGATCCAAATTGCTTTCTGTGGAAAACTAAAACTAAGTTTTTGACTCATTCTTTTGAAAAAACCTCTGCATTTTGTGATGCTCATCCACTCTATCTCATCTATATCTATTCACAGGGTCTGCTGTCAGTGTTTGAAACATGTCTGACCAGAGTGACAGCCAAAACAGGTCAGAGGAGCAGGTTCACCTGAGTGAGGGCACTAGTCCCTTTAGCAGTTCAGATGATGGTAGCAGGAGCACCCCAAGCAATTTGCCAAAGGCTGCCACTAGAGCAAGCAAGAAGAAAACTTTAGAGTCTGAGGATGAAGACTATGTGGCCACTGAGGATGAGGCCACATCAAAGAAGAAAGTGGTTAAGAAGGAGTACAGCTCAGCTGCAGTTAAGCCAGGGATGAAGATCAAAAGGCCAGCGGGAAGACAACCAATGTCTAAGGCCAGAGCATCCTCTCAAGCATCTTTGGAATCTCAACCCAAAGAGCCTGCTGCAGAAGGAAAGAAAAGGAAGGAAAGGGTCAAGAAGACCATGGCCAGAGTTATTGGAAAGGCTTCCATGATGGAAGAAGAAGAGGAAGAAGAGGTTGCTGCACCAGCACCCAAGGCACAGAAGCTTATGGGTGATGCTATCAGGACAGGGGCTACATCATCAAAGCCCAAAGAAGCACCCAAAGCTGCCTCCAAGCCCAAGACTGCACCAAAGAGAAATACCAGAAACATACCAGCTTCTGAGAAGAACAAGGCCCCAGTGCATGAGACTGTTCCTGAAGAAGAAGATGAAGAGCATGTTCTGAGAAAATTGAAGCCAACAATTCCAGACCACAATGATGCTCATCCTGTGGCTGAGAACATGAAGATCAGGAGAGACTCAGTACTGAGGAAATGGAGAGAAATAGATCCATATGCTACCAGGAGAAGGACTGCTATTGATTACAGGTTCCACACAAAGGAACATCGGGATTTCTATGAGACAATTTTGTTGGACAAGAAGCCTATAGTGTGTGATATGAGGTGGGTCAACTGGACCTACATGAAGGATAATGAGGAACACTATCCTGGTGTGTTTGACAGCTTCCGTGCTTGTGGAGTTGCAGACTTTGTTGGGCAGAAGCTCACAAAGTGGAATGAGGAGCTCATAATGCAATTCTACTCCACATCACACTTCTATCCAGATGGCAGAATAGTTTGGGTGTCTGAAGGTACGAGATACCAATGAACTATTGAGGAATGGGCCAATCTGATCAATGCCCCAAAGGAAAGTGAAGATGACTTGGATGTTTATGCCAAAAAAAAGATGGATCACAATTCTATGTCATAGATGTACAAGGAAATTCCTGAAGATGCTCAATGCCCCAAAGGAAAGTGAAGATGACTTGGATGTTTATGCCAAAAAAAAGATGGATCACAATTCTATGTCATAGATGTACAAGGAAATTCCTGAAGATGCTCTTGAGACTTTCAAGTTTGGGTCAGTCCATTTTCTTCTGTCAGGACTGCCAACGATCAACTGGACCCTAAGGCACACTCTTTTGCCCAAGTCAGGTGACCACAACATGATCAGAGGGCATGCAATTAACTTGCTACATATATTTGATGTGCCACAGAAGTTCAAGGTCATGAGCCTTATAGTTGAGACTATCAAGAGGACTGCAGCTGACCAGAAAAGAAGTTGTGGATATGCCCCACAGATCCAGGAATTGATAAACTCAAAGATGGGCACAGGCACATACTTGTTGGATAAGGAACACTTGCCTATCTATCCTGACTTCGAGGACAACCAAGTTGTGATGAATGAAGATGAACCCTCCTCAGTGCAAGCACAAGCAAAGAAGGAGAAGGCAAGGAAAGAGAAGGCTGCCAAGATGCCAACTCAAGAGGAGGCATCTGAGTACTTTTTGAAAAGCAAGCAGGACCAGCTTGGTTACTTGATAGCATCATCTCTGAGGATTGAGAAGGGGTTGGCCACCCTAACTCAAAACCAGCAGAGCCTGGAAAGAATCATGGAACAAAAATTCTATGATTTAGATGTCAAAGTAACTGAGATTCAGTCAGTTGTGGAGCAGCTACAGGATGACATGCAGGAGAGGAAGGGCATAACAACCACTGATGCATTTGCCAGAGTGCCTCGAGCTCAGAGATCAGCTGCAGTGCCTGTTCCAGACACCAGAGCCACGTCATCTGCACCAGCTATATCTTCAGTGCCACCAGCTCCAGCACCTACCCCATCAGCTCCGTCTACTTTGACTGAAGCCTTCGTCCATGGAGTTCTCCGGACACCACCACCCGAAGACCAAGCCTGAGAGACGTTCTAGTGCTATGCATTTTCTATGAACTTTTTGGTAACTTGTTGCCAAAGGGGGAGAAAAATGTATAGATCATAGGCTTCGAGAGAGAGCGTTGCTTTTTGTTCTCACTTGTCTTCTTGGTTGAACTTTGTTTGCTTTTAATTGCTTGAGATACTACGCTATTATCTGTGAGACATTGATGATCATGTGGTTGATCATAAGCTACACTTATGCTTGTTATATGATATTATCTTACTTATCCTTATATGATCATTCACTTTGCTTGGTGATGAGTGCATGTATTCAATTCTTATCATTTTGAGCGCTCCACCAAGATGTATGTGACATGGAAGAGTAACCCATGATCCTAACTCATTGTGCATTTGCAGTCCAAAGCAAATCTTAAGATATGCAAAAATTTAGGGGGAGCTCTTGCTTTTCACATACTTCTCAAAGCGACGATATCTTTCACTCTTATTATCATTTGTCGAAGCTTTGATCTATATGTTGTCATCAATTACCAAAAAGGGGGAGATTGAAAGTGCAACTATCCCCGGTGGTTTTGGTAATTCGTAACAACATATAGCTCATTGAGCTAACACTATTCCAAGATTAATATTTCAAGAAAAGCTCAATGAATGGCATGGCATGGATGAGGAAAGTGGATCCCTCAAAATTCTGAGGATAAAATTTTTGGCTCAAGCTTCAAGATCAAGACTCTACATTTTATATTTTAGTGATCCAAGATCACATTGAGTCTATAGGAAAAGCCAATACTATCAAGGAGGGATGAGGTGTTGCTTAATGGCTTGCTTGCTCAAAGTGCTTAGTGATACGCTCCAAAACCCTCAACTACCTTCCCACATCCACATATGACCTAAACCAAAAGTCAAACTCGGCCCCACCGATTCTTTCTATCCGGCGCCACCGAGTTTCAAATGTCATAGCCACTGCCACAAACCCTAGGCAAATCGGTCTCACCGATATGGGATTGTAATCTCTCTGTTTCCCTTCGTAACGTTTCGGTCTTACCGAGATGAGCGATCGGTCCCATCGAGATTGCATGTAAACTCTATGTTTCCCTTTTGTAACATTTCGGTCTCACCGAGATGAGAGAATTGGTCCCAGTGAGTTTACCTGACCAACTCTCTAGTTAGCTTATTACCAAAATCGGTCCCACCGAGTTTGTGTAACCGGTCACGCCTAGATTACGTTATGCCCTAACCCTAACCATATTGGTCCTACCGAGTTGCATCTCAGTCCCACCGAAAATCCTAACGGTCACTAGGTTTGCTGAATCGGTCTGGCCGAGTTTAACCATTCGGTCCCACCGAGTTTGGCAAATTGTGTGTAAAGGTTAGATTCTGTGTGGAGGCTATATATACCCCTCCACCCACTCTTCATTCGTAGAGAGAGCCATCAGAACATACCTACACTTCCAATACACATTTTCTGAGAGAGAACCACCTACACTTGAGTTGAGGTCAAGATATTCCACTCCAACCATATGAATCTTGACCTTTAGCCTTCCCCAAGTTGCTTTCCACTCAAATCTTCTTTCCACCAAATCCAAATCCTGCGAGAGAGAGTTGAGTGTTGGGGAGACTATCATTTGAAGCACAAGAGCAAGGAGTTCATCATCAACACACCATTTGTTACTTCTTGCAGAGTGGTGTCTCCTAGATTGGCTAGGTGTCACTTGGGAGCCTCCGACAAGATTGTGGAGTTGAACCAAGGACTTTGTAAGGGCAAGGAGATCACCTACTTCGTGAAGATCTACCGCTAGTGAGGCAAGTCCTTCGTGGGCGACGACCGTGATGGAATAGACAAGGTTGCTTCTTCGTGCACCCTTCGTGAGTGGAGCCCTCCGTGGACTCGCGCAACCGTTACCCTCCATGGGTTGAAGTCTCCATCAACGTGGATGTATGATAGCACCACCTATCGGAACCACGACAAAACATCCGTGTCTCCAATTGCGTTTGAATCCTCCAAACCCTTCCCTTTACATTCTTGCAAGTTGCATGCTTTACTTTCCGCTGCTCATATACTCTTTTGCATGCTTGCTTGAATTGTGTGGAGATTGCTTGACTTGTGCTAAGATAGCTAAAATCTGCCAAGAACTAAAATTGGGAAAAGGCTAGATTTTTATTTGGTCAAGTAGTCTAATCACCCCCCCTCTAGACATACTTTCGATCCTACACCCGGCAAGAGCCTTGCCAGGGCAACTTTCCCAACACCATCGAAACCGCCACCTTTGAGCCTGAGAATTATGACGCCATCGACAACGTAAAGACCAAGGCTCGGGAGCGCCTGCATGGTGGCATGTAGATCTTTGTGATGAACAAAGGCCTGAAAGACTAGACGAGAACCAGAAGACGAAGGCCCCCCGGCCAGACCCTTGCCGGGGACGCCACAAGACCCCGGCAAGACCCTTGCCGAGGACATCTGCGAGGTCACAACCAGGCCCGCACTTACCCAGGTTTCACTACCCCATGGCCGTTCCGGCGCAGCAGCCAGCCTGCCAACCAGGCACGCACCTACGTGGGAGCATGCAGCTCCTAGGCCAACTAGGCAAGCACCTGTGTGGTGGCATGCAGATCTTTGTGAAGACCCTGCCACCGCACCAGCACAACAGCCAGCCAGCCAGCATGGCACTGCATGCCTCGTCAGCTTGGATGTGCGTCGAAGCGAGGCAAGGCGGCGACAGACGACACGAGCTTCCTTGCCGTCCTCGATAAAGTAAGAGGGCACGTTGGCAGCGCATTAAATGCATTTCTCCTACGGTTCCTGGAGATAGACTCATACATTGTAGACACTTTCCACCTCCTGTGTGCCGCTGCGGCAGCCCTTTGACATATAAAAGGAGGCCCGAGGCGTACCGAGGAGGGATTCAAACTTTTTGAGCTAGGATGCACCACAGCTAGTTCAAGAACTCAAGAACACCAAATATACACCAAAGCCGGATTAGGGTATTATGCATCGCTTGCGTCCTAAACTTGGATACAAATTCCCCCGCGTTGATCTTCTAAACCCGCTCTTTCCATAGCCCCGCGCCCCGTTAACCGCAGTAGGGATTCCCTGTGATCCCATAGGTGTCGTTAACCCTGACATCTTTGGCGCGCCAGGCGGGGGCACAAGGTGTGAAAATATGGTTTGGAAGTTAGCGCATCGACTTCATCTTCACTATGGCCCCCAAGAAGAAGGGGATCACATCGATCGGGTCGTCCGGAGTCAGCTCGTCCGCACTAGGACGGGCGGGCGACGGAGTGGCCACGGACGGCACCGGAGGCACGGACCGTGAGCATCCACGACACTCTGGCAATCGAAGCCAGGCGAGCGGCGTCATTCGGGTCCAAGAAGACGAGCCACACACCGCTGGGCTCGGGGGCGGGGCTGCACTTCCCACAGGCGGCGCAGTGACCTCCCGGAAGCCCCAGCCGGCGTCCGCGCTGCGACCTTCCTAGGCCGCGCGCGATGAACAACACCGTGACGCCGGCGCCCCCAGGCGCCACTGCGGGAAGAGCCCTATGCGTCACTCTCAGGACGCACCAGGTCAGCGTGTGCGCCCGGACACTGACGAAGGCGGCGTGCGACCATGAGACCATGATAGAGATCCTTTTAACGTGGTTAGTAGTCGGAGCGGGTCACTGTCCACACAGCTTTCACCGCCACCCACGCCAGCAGAAGCGCTGGCGCACGTGAAACTGCTCCTCGACTTTCCTCCCGCTGTGGAGATGCTCGACGAGTGGAGAGCCACCATCCGGAGCCTCATCAGCTTCACCAACAAAGATGAACCGTAGTTAGCGGGACCCTCGTGCCGGTGTTCTGTAGAGCCGGTGCACGCCGGAGGTGGGAGGACTGGGGGTGCTGTGACCACGGTGCACTCTCCTTCCCCACGCCAGCAACAACAGCCGTCGGCTCATCAGGCCGTCGCCTGTGACAATGTTTCCGCGACATCGTCCGACCCGCGAACCCACTGTGACCAACATTGAGTCCTTCAAGAGCGAGCTCAGGAAGACGCTCGAACCACCATCGAGGGACGGCGGGAAGCGTGCCAACAGTCAGATCGACATGCGGGGCCTACTATGGACCACCCAGCACCGGGGAGCTCCGGCGACCTGCCTTACGAGGTGGGTTGCCCAGTGTCGGTGTCAAAATCGGTGGATCTCGGGTACGGGGTCCCGAACTGTGCGTCTAAGGCGGATGGTAACAGTAGGTAGGGGACACGATGTTTTACCCAGGTTTGGGCCCTCTTGATGGAGGTAAAACCCTACGTCCTGCTTGATTATTCTTGATAATATGAGTAGTACAAGAGTTGATCTACCACGAGATCAGAGAGGCTAAACCCTAGAAGCTAGCCTATGGTATGATTGTATGTTGTCCTACGGACTAAAACCCTCCGGTTTATATAGACACCGGAGGGGGCTAGGGTTACACAGAGTCGGTTACAAGGAAGGAGATCTACATATCCGTATTGCCAAGCTTGCCTTCCACGCCAAGGAGAGTCCCATCCGGACACGGGACGAAGTCTTAAATCTTGTATTTTCATAGTCCAACAGTCCGGCCAAAGGATATAATCCGGCTGTCTGGATACCCCCTAATCCAGGACTCCCTCAGTAGCCCCTGAACCAGGCTTCAATGACGATGAGTCCGGCGCGCAGATTGTCTTCGGCATTGCAAGGCGGGTTCCTCCTCCGAATACTTCATAGAAGATTTTGAACACGAGGATCGTGTCCGGCTCTGCAAAATAAGTTCCACATATCACCATAGAGGGAATAATATTTACACAAGTCTAATCTGCTGACGTTCCCCGTAGTGTGACATTACACCAAAACCAGGTCTTTATTCGAATCATTTTTCATAACCTGTCTCAGCGTGTTTCGCGAGGCGGTTTCCTTGGCACGTCTTGTCGAAGCAAAGATCGTGTCCCCTTATTATGGGATTCCCATTAATACGGACGTGGGTAACCCAGCCGCGCCATCAATTACGGCGCTTGGGGGATAAGCAAGTTTTACCAGGCTGGTGGGGCGCATAGTTTTGTCCGCCCTTATAAAGGGATAAGGTCTCACCTTTTTCTACCCACGCCTTCTTCCTCCTTGCTCATCCATTCTCACGCACTCGAGCTCCAGCGCCCAAGTCCACATCCTTCTCCTCAACTCTCTCCAAACATGTCCGGAGCGGGAGGCAAGTGGATGGCCTCCTCTGTCACGGAGGGACACGTCAAAAAACTACGTGGAGCCGGATACTTAGCCGCGGATATCACGCACTGGCTGCCAGCCGCGGGGCAGATCGTCCCTGCCTCGGAACCTCACGAGAGGGTGGTTTTCCTCCCCCACTTCGTCCGCGGACTGGGGTTTCCCCTCCATCCATTCGTCCACGGCCTTATGTTCTATTATGGGATGGACTTTCATGATCTGGCCCCGAATTTCATCCTCAACATCGTGGCGTTCATCCTCGTGTGCGAGGCCTTTCTCCGCATCCGGCCCCACTTCGGCCTATGGCTGAAGACCTTCAGTATCAAGCCGAAGGTAGTAGGCGGCCAACAAGCGGAATGCGGCAGAGCCATGGTGGGCAAGATGCCCAACGTTACATGGCTCGAGGGCTCCTTCGTGGAGACCATAAAGGGGTGGCAATCGGGGTGGTTGTACATCACCAAGCCGCGCAACACCAACTGGGTGGCGGCCCCCGAGTTTCGATCCGGAATCCCCACGCGGCTCACTTCCTGGAAGGAGAAGGGCCTGTCTTGGGGCTCATCGGTGGAGCTGGACAGACTCCAGAAGTGTATCCGGAACATGACAAGCAAGAAACTTAAGCTTGTCAACATAATCCAGGTCATGCTCTTCCGCCGGATCCTCCCGTGTCAACAACGGGCTTTCAACTTATGGGAGTTCGACCCGGCCCAGCACCAGACTCTGCGCGAGCTCTTCGACACGACGCATAAGGACGCCTGGAAGGTGCTGTTCAAAGGTGCCGAGGTCCCCCTTCTCTTACCGAGGACCATGCGCTAAGCGCGAAGCGCCCTGCGAATCCGGTAAGCTCTGTACACCGGGTAGGGTATTTATTTCTCATAGCTTAACCATGTGCGGGGTCTGAGCTCCCATGCCTTTGACAGGACTTGGTGGAGACATCGGAGCAGATTAACTGTCCGGCCCCTTTGCCCGAAGACCCTGCAGACGCTCTCCTGACGGAGATGCGGACTCCGGCTCCTTATGAGGTGCCGGAGAAGACCAAGAAGAAGGCCACGGGAACCCGAAAGAGTTCCCGGCGCCAGGTGGTATCGGACACATTATCCGATAACTCCGAGACGCACTCCGCCTGTGAAAACAAGGAGAAGGAAGATGAAGATTCTCCCCCTCCAGCCGGGGGAGACAAGAAAAGGAAGGTCGCCCCAACCGGGGAGGCTGAAGGGTCCAAGAAGGGAAGCACTCTCCTTCCAGACTGCTCCACCACCGCCGCCGACGGCAAAGACGAGTGGCTGCTCAGGGCCAAGCCCCTGGCGAAGTCGTAAGTATTCGGATACCCGAGTAAGTCATAGCATACTTTTGTTGCACTACTTCTCCTAACGTCGAATATGATTATGCAGTCCGCCCCAAGCCCGTATCGACATATCCTCGTCAGACGGTTCCTTGGACTCATCGGACATAAATAGTGATACACTTCCAACCGCCTCCTCTCCTTGCCCTACGGACAATGCCGAGGTATTGTCTCAAGGGGCACTGAGCCGGGGGGAGATCGACCCGGAGGCGCCTCAAGGCGACCTTCCGGACTCCGGGAGCAAAGGGAGCAAGGCTCCCAGGGGCTCCAAGTTCGGCCCTCAGCCGAACACCGCACCGGAACCTCCAGTGGTTCCGGACTCGGGAAGGCGCCCCCCTTCCAAGAGGGGCAAGCCATCCGTGTCGGTGACCTCTGTCCATCCAGAGGCACCGGACGACCTGCTGGGAGCGCTTCGCGGCGCTTCCATCAACGAAGAGCACCGCACTATTATGAGTGCGGTGATCAAGAAGGTTCAGTCCGCCAAGAGCGGACTGACTGAAGCCTGTGCCAGCCTTCTAACAGGCTTTGAGGTAAGTATTTATAATATAGGAAAAATATTACCGCATAGACAGTAGCCCCTGATGCTCTGTTTGGTGTTCACAAAGAAAAGCCGAATAGAGGATCAAATAATATCTGCAGGAGTCTAATATAAGTATGTCTGTATGCGTATGCAGGCTTCGTTGCTGACCTCTGCCGCACAGACTGCGGAGGTCGCCGCACTGAAGTAGAACCTCGAGCGGTCCGAGAAAGAGCTCGGTCTTGCCAAGAGGCAGCTCGAGGAGAACAAAGATAAGTAATTCCTTGTCTATATAAAAAAGAAAATGTGGTTGCAAAATGACAGGGTCATCATGAATGTGCCAGGGGCCACGACCGAAGTGGCGACCCTGAAGCAAGCGTTGTTCGAGGCCGAAAACAAAGCGGCCAAGGAGCGCACCGAGCAGGAGAAACAAGAGGCACGGGTGGGCGAGGTGCAGCAAGAGCTCCAGGCTCTCGTGAAGAAACACGAGACTTTGGAGCTTGACTCGAAGACGTGAGAGTCCGAGCTTGTTGCGGCCCTCGAGAGCACAAAGCATGCCAGGGCTGAAGCCCAAAAGGTCCTCCAGGAAATTGAGGCAATGAGGAAGATAGCATCGGGTAAGGCATTCAATATGCAAAGCAAAGCATGTGAAAGTAAATTACTTGTTACTTACCCGAGTCCGGAGCTCTCCAGGAGCATTCGCAGATTTGCCCGCAGCGTGTCGGATGCCACGAAATATTACTAGGCCGAGGAGGGAAGCTCAACGGAGAAGTTGTTCTGGTCTCAGTATACTGGTACCGAACACCCGATGCCTATGAGCGACCAGCTGAAGCAACTGGTCGAGCTGCACAAGGCGGCCGAACAGGCCATGAGGGGCCTTATAGTCCGGATGTGGCTTGGAAACTCCCTTCCCAACAGCTACTTCGGCCTGGTGAGGCGGCTTGTGGACGCCTGCCCCCGGCTGGAAGTCATCAAGCGGTCCGTCTGCATCAAAGGTGCCCGCCGGGCTTTTGCCCGTGCAAAGGTGCACTAGGCCAAGATGGACGCCGAGAAGCTGGTGAAGGAGGGGCCGCCGCAGGGCAAGGAGCATCGCCAACCCGAAATGTATTATGAGGGTGTCCTGAAGGGTGCCCGTCTTGTGGCGGACGAGTGTGCGAAGGATGTAATTTTTGAATGAACTTGCTCGTGTGATCCTGTATTATGAAAACTTGTTCATATGCGCTATGCAATGCTTGTTTGAATTTAAAATATTACCTTCTGTGCAGCTGTTTATTAAATCTGAGAGATGGCCAGTCGTCGGCTTATGCCCCCATGCCCTGAGTGCTGGGGTGTTCGGGGTAAATCTGAGCACTCTTTTTCCCATTGTTGGGTCCTTCGAGGGAGGTGCTCAGCACAACGAACAAGGCAATTGGACTATAATGCTTTATCACTCTCACTTAGCCATAGAAGTCTACAATTTTAAATTTTGGCGAAGCCCCTAGTATTCGGAAGGCCGAATTCAGGGCGCTATACACGCCTTAAGACGGACAAAGCCGACCCCTCGCTCTAAGCGGCATAAGTCTTTAGGGACTCGAGACCTCTCGAACAGCGACCAGCTCTCACCTTATCATGATAGTCAGTTTTAGCTTTCTCTACTAATGTGCTTGCCCAGATGAACCGGGGCACAATCGTAGTAGTTCTCCCAGTGCTACCTTAGCCGATATAGCGGAACGTAAGGTACCAAAACATGGGAGCCGGGCAAACCCAACTATTGACCCGAGACATGATTCAGAGCTGATGCATATAATGCTATAAGTTCGAGGTGCTGCACTGTTGAAAGTGTTCAGACTTCTCATGCCGTATTATGGGGCACGCTTAAGCCCCTGGCATATTGGCCGTACCAAAGTGTACAGGTGCTGAATGTTGTGAATGAACATATATATATATATATAAAATAATAGAGAATGCAGTAATAGTCTAGTGCTATGCATTGTTTATTCAAAAAGGTGCATCGAAGCAGAATGATACAAGTAGTGCGATAAGCAAAAAAGTAGGACTATTTGACATGTCCCCTCCAAGGGCAACCTGAGGAATGGTATTTAAAGCAAGTATTTCACTCGTTTTCAGAGACCATCTGGGAGTTCCGTGGTGCTACGTAGCTTTCTGCCTCCTTGGTTGTTGCATCGTGTGTCCGGCAATCGTACTGCCGGATGGGGTTTCCAGAGATTAAAGTCCTGAAAGAGAGAAAAATAACAAGGCGGGAAGCCCCTAGTGCGGTTGAGCCGTGTCTTGGGGCGTGCCGTAGTCGTGTCCCCTCCCCACCTGTGCCCATGGTATTTTCAATGCGTAATTATGTACGCGTGGCACAGGTTTCGCTGTTTGGCTGGTACTGGTGTGGGGGCCGCATTGCTATGCGAGCTCAGAACATGCCAGGCAGTCTTGTTGCCGATTACTCCGGGCGCGCTTGGAGGTGTCCGGGTCTTTAATCGCCAAACTGGTGGATTGCCTTAAGAGGCTGCTTTGCGCTTCTGCTGCAAGGGTCGCAGTGTGCTCCTCCGTGCGGAGAGAGCGCTCTATGTTTCCATTGACTGTGATGACCCCCCGAGGTCCTGGCATCTTGAGCTTGATATATGCATAGTGCGGTACCGTGTTGAATCTCGCAAATGCGGTTCGCCCGAGCATTGCATGATAGCCGCTGCGGACCGGGACTATATCGAAGATTAACTCCTCGCTTCGAAAGTTATCCAGGGATCCGAAGACCACTCCCAGTGTGACTGAACCTGTGCAATGGGCCTCTACACCTGGTATGACACCTTTGAAGGTCGTTTTTGTCGGTTTGATCCTTGAGGGGTCCATACCCATTTTGCGCACTGTGTCCTGATAAAGCAGGTTCAGGCTGCTGCCGCCGTCCATAAGGACTCGAGTGAGGTGAAATCCGTCGATGATTGGGTCTAGGACCAGTGCGGCGAATCCGCCATGACGGATACTAGTGGGGTGGTCCCTGCGATCGAAGGTGATCGAACAGGAGGACCATGGGTTGAACTTTGGGGCGACTGGCTCCAACGCATATACATCCCTTAACGCACGCTTCCGCTCCCTCTTGGGGATGTGGGTTGCATATATCATGTTCACTGTCCGCACTTGTGGGGGGAACCTCTTCTACCCTCCGATGTTCGGCTGCCGGGGCTCCTCCTCGTCATCGCTATGTAGCCCCTTATCTTTGTTTTCGGTGTTTAACTTGCCAGCCTGCTTGAACACCCAACATTCCCTGTTGGTGTGGTTGGCTGGCTTGTCGGGGGTGCCATGTATTTGGCACGAGCGATCGAGTATACGGTCCAACCTGGACAGGCCCGGAGTGCTTCTTTTGAATGGCTTTTTCCACTGACCAGGTTTAGAGCCTCTGAATCCGGCATTGACTGCCGTATCCTCGGTATTGTCGCTATTGACGCGGCGCTTATGTTTGTTGCGACGTGACCTGCCATTGCTATCCTTGGTATCTGAAGTACCGTGGTTCTTTGATATGTTATTGCTGTGAGCCAGCCAGCTGTCTTCTCCCGCGCAAAAGCGGGTCATGAGTGTCGTGAGGGATGCCATAGTTTTGGCTTTTCCTGGCCAAGGTGCCGGGCGAGCCACTCGTCGTGGAGGTTGTGCTTAAAAGCTGCTAGGGCCTCTGCATCCGGACAGTCGACGATTTTATTTTTGTTTGTCAGGAACCGTGTCCAGAATTGCCTGGCCGATTCCTCTGGCTGCTGAATTATGTGGCTCAAGTCATCGGCATCTGGTGGTCGCACATAAGTGCCCTGGAAGTTGTCGAGGAATGCGGCTTCCAGATCTTCTCAACAGCCAATGGATTCTGCTGGCAGGCTGTTGAGCCAATGCCGAGCTGGTCCTTTGAGCTTGAGTGGGAGGTATTTGATGGCGTGTAGATCGTCACCGCGGGCCATGTGGATGTGCAGGAGGAAGTCCTCGATCCATACCGCAGGATCTATTGTGCCGTCCTATGATTTAATATTTACAGGTTTGAAACCCTCTGTGATTTGGTGAACCATTATTTCATTTGTGAAGCATATGGGGTGTAAGGCGCCTCTGTAGTGGGCTATGTCGCGACGCAGCTCGAATGAGTCTTGTCCGCTGTGTTCGGCCCGGTCGGATTTGCTTTTACTGTATCCGGCGTGACGGTTATCATCTCGCGTAGTGGCGCGCCCTCGCTATCCGTAGATCGATCTTGTGTGTTTTGCTTTGTCCTCCAATACGTCTTGCAGGTCTAGCATGTTTCCCCGTGCCTTGTCATTTTTATTTGAGTGGCGTCGGGTGCGGGCTAAGTTTTTGGCTGAAATGCCTCTCTGTCGCGGCCACGAGGTGGCCGATCAGCCGCGTCATATGCTGGAGATGTAGGTTTTAATGCTTCCTCCTCCAGTCGGGGTAGCAACTTGCGCTTTGGGTAACTCTTGGAGGGGCGTTCGAGTTCATATTCCTCGGCCGCAAGGACTTCAGTCCATCTGTCAGCTAGCAAATCTTGATCAGCTTGAAGCTGCTGCTGCTTTTTCTTAAGGCTATTTGCCGTGGCTATAAGCCGGCGCTTGAAGCGCTCTTGCTCGGCTAGATCCTCCGGCACGACAAATTCGTCGTCGTTGAGGCTTGCCTCGTCTTCGGAGGGAGGCATGTAATTATCATCCTCCACCTCTCCATCTGCCGCTCTCTCGAGAGGGTTGGCTTCTCCATCCTCCTGCTCTGAATCTTGCTGGAGGGGATTGTTGTCGTCTTCGGCACTGTCCGGAGTGCTATTATCTCCTGTGCCGGTGTCACCGCTTTTGCTTTGGCGAGACTTAGAGTGGCGCCGCTGACGTCGGTGCTTGGGTTGCTTCTTGGAGGGGTCATCCTCCGCTGTCCCATCGCCATTGCCTTCTTTGGGTGTGTCCACCATGTATATATCATATGATGAGGTGGTTGTCCAGTGCCCTGTGGGCAGTGGTTCCTCTTCGTCTCCCGCATCGTCATCCATACCGTCGATGTATTTGGAGTCGAAGTCGAGCATGTCGGTCAAATTGTCGACAGTGGCTACTAAGTGGGTGGTGGGTGGGCGGCGAATTTCTTCATCATCCGCATCCCAATCCTGCCGAACATAGTTCGGCCATGACTCTCCTGACAGGGAGAGAGACCTTAATGAGTTCAGCATGTAGCCTAAGGGCGAGTGCCGAAAGATATCCGCGGAGGTGAACTCCATTATCGGCGCCCAGTCAGATTCGATAGGCAAGGGCGCAGGCGGTTCGAAGTTCGTGGCCGGGGAAGAATCCGGCAATTTGGCGTCACGACTCTTGTGAAGGGTAAGGTCGATATTCGGCTCGATCGCCGCTGAGAATGCGGCCTTCGTGGCGGGGTCTATCCCCTCGTCCGTGGATGGCGCAATCGGCTCCGAATTGAGGGTCGGAGTGGTTGCCGGTGCGATCTCCTGCACACTGTCCGATGGTAGAGCTAAATCATGCTCATCGTGACCGTGCAGCGTACTTGGCAGGGGCTCGAATCCGTCGAAGATCAAGTCTCCGTGGATGTCGGCCGTGTAATTTAAGCTTCCAAACCTGACCTGGTGGCCAGGGGCGTAACTCTCGATCTGCTCCAAATGGCCAAGCGAGTTGGCCCATAGTGCGAAGCCGCCAAATACACAGATCTGTCCGGGGAGAAAAGTCTCACCCTGGACTGCATCGCTATCGATGATCGAAGGATCCATCAAGCCTAATGATGACAACACAGAGGAACCCTCAATGAAAGCACCAATGTCGGTGTCAAAACTGCCGGATCTCGGGTAGGGGGTCCGAACTGTGCGTCTAAGGCGGATGGTAATAGGAGGCAAGGGACACGATGTTTTACCCAGGTTCGGGCCCTCTTGATGGAGGTAAAACCCTACGTCCTGCTTGATTATTCTTGATAATATGAGTAGTACAAGAGTTGATCTACCACGAGATCAGAGAAGCTAAACCCTAGAAGCTAGACTATGGTATGATTGTATGTTGTCCTATGGACTAAAACCCTCCGGTTTATATGGACACCGGAGGGGGCTAGGGTTACACAGAGTCGGTTACAAGGAAGGAGATCTACATATCCGTATTGCCAAGCTTGCCTTCCACGCCAAGGAGAGTCCCATCTGGACACGGGACGAAGTCTTCAATCTTGTATTTTCATAGTCCAACAGTCCGGCCAAAGGATATAATCCGGCTGTCCGGATACCCCCTAATCTAGGACTCCCTCATCCAGCCTTTACCCGAGAGCTGCGACAGTTCCAGTGGCCCCCCCACCGCATGTTCAAGCCTGATGTTGGGGAAAAGTACAACGGCAAGACTCACCCATTGGAGTTCCTCAGCATCTACACCATCGTGATGCAAGCCGCCGGGGCTCGCGGCGACAAGGTGCTCGCCAAATTCTTTCGTTGGCGCTTAAACCCAACGTCATGTCATGGTTGATGCACCGGCCAGTGGATTCTATCTCTTGTTGGTCGGATCTATGCCACGAGTTTGTTGGCGCCTTTACTGGAGGCCACCAAGCTCCTGGCCAGGCTAGTGATCTGCATGTTATCCCCCAGAAGGACGGTGAGACCCTCCGCAAATACATACAAACGTTCAGCCGTGTATAGTACACCATCCCGGATGTTCACCCCGCCGCTGTCATCAGTGCATTCTATCAGAATGTATGCAACCGCAAGATGCGTGAAGAGCTGGCGATGAACAAGGTTAAGGATGTAGCCGAACTTTATGTTCTGGCTGATAGATGTACTCGGGCTGAGGAAAGAAGGAAGTACCCCGACGAGGACGCCGGCGCGGAAACCGACTCCACGGATGAAGACGCCGTCGCCCTAATGAAGAAGGGCCGACGCCGTAATAGGAAGCGCAAGGGCAAGACTGTGCTTATGTGATGATACTGAACTACTAGGTACAATGCATAAAATTTAAAACGACCAATACTAAAACTAATAATCCCTCCTGGGGCCAGTATTCCAGCAGCCCCTCGCCAGCAGCTCCCTGGTGCACGGCGTCTTCCCAGTGCAGAAGCAGTACTCCGACTCCTCCGCCTCGCAGTGCTTGACGTACCGATCTGCCTCTTGCTGGTGGACGCGGGCAGCCGATCTTGCCATTTCGTTGGGCGCCCACCGGAGCTCCTCGTCGGTGGCATGCTGGAGCTTATCGGCCTACCTCCATGCAGCGACGAGGCGCCCAGCGCCTATGACCTTCCTCGCGAAGTACCCATCATCGTACACCTCCTCGGCACGACGACGCGCCCGCCCCCAAAGCTCCTCCGCCTCCTTTTTCCAGGCGGCACCACGGGCTTCACAGGCCGCCTGGTGCCTGGCTTCCTACTGCGCCATCTCCTTCTTGAACGCCACTTGCCTGGCTTTCTTAGCAGGCGGCAGCGACTTCCAGAGACAAAGATTATACTGGCCCCAAAACCAATCCAAAGTTAGGGGGTCCGGCGCAACCTCGTCAGGCGGCGCGTAGGGGTCCTCGTCGTTGCTAATCTAGTGAGCGTCCTCGGGGGGCAGCGACTCCTCGTCGGCGCGTGGGCAGACCGGCAGTGCCATGGCAGAGATTTGAGAGAGGGAGAGAGAGAGAAGGCGAGCGAGGGGATGATGTAGATGAAAATGCAGGAGGGACAACGTGAGCAAGGTAGTATTTGATACGTCTCCAACGTATCTATAATTTTTTATTGTTCCATGCTATTATATTATCAACCTTGGATGTTTTATATGCATTTATATACTATTTTATATGATTTTTGGGACTAACCTATTAACCTAGAGCCCAGTATCAGTTCCTGTTTTTTCCTTGTTTTAGAGTATCGTAGAAAAGGAAAATCAAACGGAGTCCAATTGACCTGAAACTTCACGGAACTTATTTTTGGAAGGAAAGCAACCCGGGAGACTTGGAGTCCACGTAAGGGAAGCAACGAGGAAGCCATGAGGAAGGGGGCACGCCCCCCCCCCTGGGCGCGCCCTCCACCCTCATGGTCCCCTCGTGGCTCCCCTGACGTACTTCTTCTGCCTATATATCTCCATATACCCTAAAAATATCCGGGAGAATAATAGATCAGGAGTTCCGCCGCCAGAAGCCTCCGTAGCCACCAAAAACCAATCTAGACCCGTTCCGGCACCCTGCCGGAGGGGGCAATCCCTCTCCGGTGGCCATCTTCATCATCCCGGTGCTCTCCATGACGAGGAGGGAGTAGTTCTCCCTCGGGGCTGAGGGTATGTACCAGTAGCTATGTGTTTGATCTCTCTCTCTCTCTCGTGTTCTTGAGGTGATACGATCTTGATGTATCGCGAGCTTTGCTATTATATTTGGATCCTATGATGTTTCTTCCCCCCTCTACTCTCTTGTAATGGATTGAGTTTCCCCTTTGAAGTTATCTTATCGGATTGAGTCTTTAATGATTTGAGAACACTTGATGTATGTCTTGCCATGCGTATCTGTGGTGACAATGGGATATCACGTGATTCACTTGATGTATGTTTTGGTGATCAACTTGCGGGTTCCGCCCATGAACCTATGCATAGGGGTTGGCACACGTTTTCGTCGTGATTCTCTGGTAGAAACTTTGGGGCACTCTTTGAGGTCCTATGTGTTGGTTGAATAGATGAATCTGAGATTGTGTGACGCATATCGTATAATCACACCCACGGATACTTGAGGTGACATTGGAGTATCTAGGTGACATTAGGGTTTTGGTTGATTTGTGTCTTAAGGTGTTATTCTAGTACGAACTCTAGGGCTGTTTGTGACACTTATAGGAATAGCCCAACGGATTGATTGGAAAGAATGACTTTGAGGTGGTTTCGTACCCTACCATAATCTCTTCGTTTGTTCTCCGCTATTATTGACTTTGGAGTGACTCTTTGTTGCATGTTGAGGGATAGTTATGTGATCCAATTATGTTATTATTGTTGAGAGGACTTGCACTAGTGAAAGTATGAACCCTAGGCGTTGTTTCCTAGCATTGCAATACCGTTTATGCTTACTTTTATCATTAGTTACCTTGCTGTTTTTATATTTTCAGATTACAAAAACTATTATCTACCATCCATATACCACTTGTATCACCATCTCTTTGCCGAACTAGTGCACATATACAATTTACCATTGTATTGGGTGTGTTGGGGACACAAGAGACTCTTTATTATTTGGTTGCAGGGTTGCTTGAGAGAGACCATCTTCATCCTACGCCTGCTATGGATTGATAAACCTTAGGTCATCCACTTGAGGGAAATTTGCTACTGTCCTACAAACTTCTACACTTGGAGGCCCAACAACGTCTACAAGAAGAAGGTTGTGTAGTAGACATCAGTATTTATTGGCGGCCGGAATCTATATCGATGGGGACAGTACACACGCCGGTCGCTGGAATTTACGAGTACTGTAGTTTGAATTGCACACAATTCCCGCAGCAAATCCGTGTGTGAACATAATAGCTGACGGTTTCCAATACAGAACCGTGTCTGATTAATGATCCCCACCAATCACCTACCAAACCTCGAGCCATGAGATAGAGTGCCAATCGTGTGGGGGCCGGTTGTCTTGCCAGATCTTTACATTTTCTTTTTTGAACACCAGATATTTACATCGTCTGATGGTTTTTTAACTCGCACACAAGTACACAACAATATGATTTTTCAAACCATTTTGGTTAGGCGTTGCATGTAGATGTAGTTCAAATTTGAATTACGGTCACTAAATGGTTAGAAAATCACTTAAGTGTCTTTAAAAGGTCAAATGACCCCTAAAAATTTCCAAATTTTCACATGACGGTTGTATTAGTGCACATTAAACATAGGGAAAAATTTGAAGGCCGTAACAGGAAGTTATCTCCCATCCGTCAGCAAACATGCATTGTTCCCTCTCAGAACCACGAACCTTCTAGTGAGTTGCTCCAGTTTGTGAGGCGTGTGTGTCCAAACTTTCGTCAAACAGGCCAATTTTTTTACCTCATCATCTTGGTGGCATGACATTAAATCAAGCAAGGTTTCATGTTTTTCTGATCATTTTTAAATTTTTTGGAATTAAAATGCCATGGCATGCACTCCATGCATGTGCCCATGCCTTAACACCAATATGTTTGAAATTTCCTTATAATTTACTGCACACGGAATTAATTCACACACAAGTACACAAAAATATGATTTTTCAAACCGTTTTAGTTAGGTGTTGCATGTAGATGTAGTTCAAGTTTGAATTATGGTCATTAAATGGTTAGAAAATCACTTAAATGTCTTTAGAAGGTCAAGCGACCCCTGAAATTTACCAAATTTTCACATGACAGTTGCACGTTAAACATAGGAAAAAAATTGAAGGCCGTAAGAGGAAGCTATCTCCCGTTCGTCATCAAACATGCATTATTCCCTCTCAGAACCACGAACCTTCTAGCGAGTTGCTCCGGTTTATGAGGTGGGCGTGTGTCCAAACGTTCGTCAAACATGCCAATTTCTTTACCACATCATCTTGGTGGCATGACATTACATCAACGAAGGTTCATGTGTTTCTGATCATTTTTCTTTTTTTTTTGATTTAAAATGCCATGTCACTCCATGCATATGTATGCATGTGTCCATGTCATGAGACCAATATGTTTGAAAATTCTTTCTAATCTATACCTACTATTAAAGGGAATAGATATTCTTATTTTGGTTTAGTCCTTTTCGTTTGGTTTACACATGTGCACGTTAAGCGATCTGGGCCAGGTACTTGTATGTTGATGAGCCTTTTATGGGCTTTCATAGAGACCGTGAAAAATAATTGGGTCTAAATAAATCAACATTGTGGAAGGGAATAGGTATTCTTGGTTTGGTTTAGTCCTTTTCGTTTGGTTTACACACGTTAAGCGATCTGGGCCAGGTATTTGTGTGTTGATGGGCCTTTTATGGGCTTTCATAGAGACCGTGAAAAATAATTGGGTCTAAATAAATCAACATTGTGGGAATTGAACATAGGACCTATGCGCCTTTCTATTTACTAATCCCAATTCACTCCAAATATATGAGTGGCAGTCATTATGTTTAGGGTGAGCTAATTAAACGAATGAGTTAATAAAGGAAGGATTGTGTGCCTAAATTGAATACTTAAACGGATGTGGCTAATTAAAGAAAGGATTATGGGTAAACCGGTGGAATAACTAAAAGAAAAATTGTGGTCTTAATAAATTCTACATGAAGGATTTGAGGTACTACCTCCGTCTCGGTGTATGAGTCATTCGTCTACTTCTAGGTCATCGATTTGAGGAATTAAATAAAAGTATATCACTAGATTTCTACACGGATGTAGTTTCTAAATATATATTTATTGTCATATATAGGATGTGAGACATTATGCTTGCACAAAATATTAATTTTTTTCCCATTGCAACGCACGGGCATATGTGATCAACTCGCACACAGGTACACATATATGATTTTTGAAACCGTTTTGGTTAGGCGTTGCATGTAGATGTAGTTCAAATTTGAATTACGGTCATTAAATGGTTAGAAATCACTTAAATGTCTTTAAAAGATCAAATGACCCTTAGAATTTTCCAAAATTTCACATTACAGTTGTAGTAGTGCATGTTAGACGTAGAAAAAATTTGAAGGCCGTAAGAGGAAGCTATCTCCCGTTCGTCATCAAACATGCATTGTTCCCTCTCGGAACAACGAACCTTCTAGCGAGTTGCTCCGGTTTGTGAGGGATGTGTGTCCAAACTTTCGTCAAACCTGCCAATTTCTTTACCACATCATCTTGGTGGCATGAAATTACATCAACCAAGGTTTCATGTGTTTTTGATTTTTTTTTTGAATTAAAATGCCATGCCACTCCATGCATATGTGTCCATGTCGTGATACAAATATGTTTGAAAATTTCTTCTAGTTTACTGCACATGGAATTAACTCGCACATAAGTACACAAATATGATTTTTCAAACCATTTTGGTTAGGCGTTGCATGTGTAGTTCAATTTTGAACTACGGTCATTAAATGGCTATAAAATCACTTAAATGTCTTTAAAAGGTTAAAGGACCCCTAGAATTTTCAAAAACTTCACATTACAGTTATAGTAGTGCATGTTAGACGTAGAAAAAAAATTGAAGGCCGTAAGAGGAAGCTATCTCACATTCGCCATCAAACATGCATTGTTCCCTCTCGGAACCACGAGCCTTCTAGTGAGTTGCTCCGGTTTGTGAGGGGTGTGTGTCCAAACTTTCTTCAAACATGCCAATTTTTTTACCACACCATCTTGGTGGCATGACATTACATCAACCAAGGTTTCATGTGTTTCTAATTTTTTTTATTTTTTGGAATTAAAATGCCATGTCACTCCATGCTTAATTGTGTCATAGCCGTTAGACTAATATGTTTAAAAATTCCTTCCAATCTACTGCACATGGAATTAAATCACACACAAGTACATGAAATATGAGTTTTCAAACCATTATGGTTAGCTGTTGCATGTACATGTAGTTCAAATTTCAATTACGGTCATTAAATGGCTAGAAAATCACTTAAATGTCTTAGAAGGTCAAATGACCCCTGAAATTTTCCAAAATTTGACATGACAGTTGTATTAGTACTACAAAATTTCTCATTCATTTTAAAAAAACCATCCGTTGGCACTTTATTCCAAATTTGTCTTTCAAAGCTAATAAAAAATATCTACAACATCACACACAATTATTTTATAGGAACCGTTTGCGATGAAAATATCTAGGTCTATTTAAGTCTCCCTCCTTAAGCTTCGTCGGCTCGTCTGCTCTAGTGCCGGCAACCCCCGAATCCATGAATCCCGATCCCCATTCCCGCACCCCCTTCTTGCAAAGATGACGCCGTGGAAACGCTTCGTGAAGGCCCGTACGATGCCCCCCCCGAGCGTCGCCGCCTATGCCGAGAGCGCGGCCGCCTACGCTGAGAGTGCCGCCGCATCGGCATTGAGTGCGGCCGCTTCCGCCGAGAGGGCGTCTGGGGCAACCGACAGGGCAGCTGCAGCAGCCAAGACGGTTGGAGTTGCTGTTGTGATGGCGGCTGCAAACGTCGAGAGTGCTCGAGCTTCCGTCCGTGTCGCTGATGTCGCCCTGTCCCGGGTCGAGGCCATCCACGGCAAGATCGAGGATTCACGCTAAGATATTCTAGGCCACCTTGGACTCCAGCATGCAACCCATGTTTGAAAAGGCGGCGGTGGCCATGGAGCACCTGGTTCCTCATGAGGTCACCAAGCGGGAGCTGGAGATGCAGGAGGCGGCGGAGATCGAGGAGCGCCGGGAGGAGGAGTTGTGCGTGGCCGAGGTCAAGGTAGAGAAGAGTCTGTCAGTTGAGGAATCGGCGGTGGAATACCAATGTGAGATGTGGCGCAGCCACTACTACGAGTACTACAACCTTGAGGGCAGCGCCGAGGACGAGAACGAGGACGCGGTCGACTTTAGCAGAGGGGACGCAGAGTCCACCAACAGCGACATGTCGCCAGGACAAGTCATCAACGTCTCATCTCACACCGGCGATGCATAGGCCAGCGCGGCCGCAGATTTTTAATTATGCATACTTAGGCTTTGTTTTTAATGCTGGTCTTTTGTTAGAGCGATGTTTAGGTCAACTGGCTCTGTGTAATTACTAAAATTGCTCGACTCAGTAAGTGTGGTCTGTCTGCTATACGCTCTTTTGTATGCCCAAATTAGCAAGCAATGTTAAATTATGCAATGACGTACCCGGGGAAATTTCCACCAAAATTTGAATTATCAAACTCATCCCATGCGCGTAAAGCAGAAGAATAATTTACGATGCACACAATCGTTCAAAGTGAATGGTCCGGCGGCACCGCGCGCGTTCAAAGTGAATGTGGCCATGCCTTGAGACCAAAATTTGAATTATCAAACTCATCCCATGCGCGTAAAGCAGAAGAATCATTTGCAATGCACACAATCGTTCAAAGTGAATGGTCCGGCGGCACCGCGCACAAAGTTTCCCTCCACATTTCCAAAATTTTGTGCTACCGCCAAAATATCTACCCCGCCCCCTTCCCCCCTTCCCCACCCCCTTTTCTCCCCGGCCACAAGTCACATTTCCCATGTTTCCTCCTTCCTCCCTTCCTTGCTAAGCTATAGCCGCTTTCTCGCTCTCGCGTCTCGCATCCTACCGCTGGGGTCGCCATGGTCTTCTTTAAAGACATCTCCAGCGGTTCCTCCACCGGTGACTACTCCTTCACCACCCGGGTATGCCTCTCTTCTCTCTCTCGGGCTATGACTTGGAATGAAGGATTTTTACCCGGAGGTTGATTTGAGTTGTTTTTTTCCTCTTGTAGCTCCCTAAGACCATCAATGGCAACAAATGGAGCGGGGCGGCTGAAGATCTATCTGCTCGTTGTCACCATCAATCTCCATGCTTGAAGCTAGTTGCGTTTGATTCTGTGGACAGTGGTAGGAAGTTTCTGGCATGTGCAGAGAAGGTTAGACCCTCTTTCATTGTTACAAATCATTTGTTAGATGTGATTCAGACACTGTCACGGTCCCAACCCATTCATATCACACCTTCAACCAAACGCATCCTAAGACAGTGTCACAGTTTGTACCTAGTATCTTAAATTGTTGCCATCTCATCAGCGGTGCCATTAGAAAATTATTTGGCACCGCTTCAGCAGTTTGTGCAGCCAACTTTGGTCCACACATCCGAGCAGCCAAGCAGTAAAATACTAAATCTTTATGGCACGAAGGAACTGGGCATCGGAGCAACTACGTGCTCCGGAGTCCGGGTCCCTGATTTTTTCCACTGCATCGGCTCGTTAGTGCAGGGCACCGGTGCGAGATGTAGGAACAGTTGTCTTTACCCCAGTTTTGGCATACATAGTGGACGGCCTTAGTGCTATTAGTTCTATGTTACCAAATTTGTGCATGTACACACATGTTAGTATCAATTTGCTGTCATCCAAACACTGTCGCTATGCTGTTGCAGTTATATTTACCTTCCTCGTAAAATGTTCAATTTGTTATTTATTATACATGAGCAAGAACTTGTAGCGTCGTTGTAGTTAATTATAGCTTCTGATGTTCCAGAATTTGGTTGTTGTCTCGGTACCAATTATTTCATTTGCACATTGATCTTTTTTAGAAGATATGTCATAAATAACATGTTTCTTCAGTTTTTCAAAATAAGCATTGGTGATTTTCTTTGTTGCTATAAACCCATTTCCCCTACAATTGTTACTGGTCCAGTTTTAAATATTATCGGCTGAACGGAAGTGTTCTTACTTGGAGTGGGTTGATCAAGAGTGGCCACAGTCTTTGAAGATGTGCCGAACGAAGCTCTAGAGCATGCATGAGGAAGAGAACACACGTAGGCTTAGAGAAAGTCTTGTCAACGCTGAAGCATATTTCAAGATGCGGGATAAAAAGTTGAAGGTGGAGAATGAGCTCGTATTGTTTAAATCAGACTTTGCTAAGATGGTGTTGGCGAAGGAGGAGGCACTTTCCTAGTTGGCCCGTGCAAAACGGGTTCTTACTGAACTGAAAGCACAGGTGGATAAGACGAGTCTGGATGATCTCGATTAGGGAAATGAATATATTGTTCTTATGAAGTTGAACTAGCTATTACTGTGCTTTTTTCATGTAGCTACCGTACTGTGATGTTATAATATATTTATGTGCCTGATATGAAATTGGCAAACAGTTGTTTGATATGAAATGTGAAGTTGCGTAATACTGGAATTATTAATTTTGTAAACTAATAAACCTGCTAAATGTGTCATGGATCTTTGCAAACGGTTCTAGCAGAAAAGCGCTTGCGATGGATAGCCCAATGCCACACAGTTTTCTTCATCAAATAGTGTGTGATATAGTTGATAAAAGAAAACAGTTAACCAAGGAAGACCGTGTGTGCTAGTTACACCTTTCAGACATGAACCTACACATAAAACTGTGTGGGATGTACGTCCAAACGCAAATGTTTTCCCTGAATTGACTGTGTGGGATGTACATAAGAACGGAAACGTATTCCTTGGATTGACTGTGTGTGATATACATACGAACGGAAATGTTTTTCTGGGATTCACCGTGTGGTATGTACATATCTACGGAAATGATTTTCTAGGATTACCGTGTGGGATGTACATACCTACGGAAATGATTTTCTCGGATTACCGTGTGGGATGTACATACCTATGGAAATGATTGGGTTTCGATGCCTCGCCCGATCGCACACGGCCCCAGCACAGGTCCCAGGAGGGCCTATCCCCGACGATTTCTGGGTCATGTGGGAAGCACACCCTATCGCACACACTCACTTGGCGATGGTTCCAAATGCTGTCGCAGAAAGGGGTTAAAAACCGTTTTTTAGGACCAACGCGCACCAGTGCTTGTTCTTCAGCGAATTCAATCCGCCAAGAATTCAAACAAGTTGACGCCGAAGTGGGGAGGCCCTTATCGAGTAATACGAGTCACCAAGCCTGGCACAGTCCGCCTGGAGACCGAAGATGGCATTCCGGTGAGCAATTCCTGGAATATCGAACATCTTCGCAAGTTTTACCCCTAAGGCATGGTTGCCGAGAGGCAACCCCCATTTTATACTAGCCTTGCCAGCAAGGCATATAACCCTATGTACAGAGCCAGGTGCAGACCCTATGCGCAGTCAGTGAAAGGAATCCCTTAGCATGTATAGTTTTCTATTGATTTCCATGTTTATGTACATACGTATATGCATGCTTGTCCGGGGTATTGTACTGCTTTTTGATTCCAAAAAATATCTGTGGACCGCCAAGGTTCCATGCTCTTGCCATCTCTTCTTTCCAGCCACGACAAGGACGCGCAATCTCGCCAAGGACCCGGTTCCGACGAGAAGCTGAGAAGACCGCCCGGCGAACCAAACAGATAAAGTTTACCTCTTGCCCATTCGTATTCGTAACCTGTGACTTGTGCATTAGAAAACCTCACCACTCCCCTTTAAAAAAACTTAGGTGCTCCCATTCCCGACACCGAACATTGCTTTGGTCGGAGTGGTTGTAGTAGCCCTTGCCAAAAGGAGGTGGACGGGGGGCTGGACCCTTTGTGTGTAACCCGACAGATGTGATTCTCCGGCAGGCGCAGAGGGTATCAGCAGGACAGCTTGCCAGGAGGACTCGCTTATTTACATTAAGGAGGCATTTCACCTCTGCATGAACGTACGCGTGCGCGGGTTTCCCGGCAAGGCTAATCTTTCTCGTTAACATGCTGATACAAGTACGAATGTTACAGGACACAAGCATGGGCTCGAGGGATTACATTGTCTAGAAATTGAGATTTGGCAAGTGCCTACAATTTAAAAGAAAGATAAGTGCCCTGTGATCTCCGTTCTTGCTCCTTTCCTCCCAGGTGCGGCAGGTGAAGGCAAAAAGGAGGCGACGAGGAACGTGCCGATCGAGAGCTTGACGAGGAAGACCCTCGGCAAGGCCCGTGGTCGAGGGAGGAGGGCGATGTGGTCAGTCAGAGTCGGAGTCCTCCCGCTTGATGCCCTCGTCGTCGCTGTCACTGTACTCCTCGTCACTCTCGCCCGAGGAGGAGGTTTCGTTGTCGGTGGAACTCTCCGCACAACACCTTAGGAGAGTTCCCAAGTGCCCAAAAACCTTGACGGCGAGCAGGCCGTTCTCCATCAAGTTGAAGTGGAGGATGAGCCCCTCCGATAGGCTATGGGCACAGGCAAAGGTTTTCCACCCGCGGCAGAGATACATGACATGAGGGGCGGGGAAGTCGACGTCGACCCGCATGCTGCCATTCCCGCAGCCCCTCATACGCAGCCTCAAGGCCTGTGGCAGGTCGACCTCCATCTCCCGAGCGAACGGAGTGGGAAGGCGAAGGTGGTCGTGCATTGGCTTATATAGCCTGATGAAGAACTCACGGGGCTGGTCCCCAACATGGCCCTCCATTGGGGGAGGAGCCGATGGCGGAGGCGCGGTCGGTGTGCCGCTCGGTCCTCCTCTCCCTCGAGCGCCATGGTGGCCTCGGCCACGCCCCTCCCTCCTCTTCTCGCAGCAGCCCCCGCCGCCATGAGCTCTTGGGGAGGGAGGGCGTGCTGTCGAGCAGAAGCCTTCATCGCTGCCGTTGAAGCGCCGATGCGACCTCTCACCATGGCAAAGGGAAGGAAGGAGTCAGGCTAGAAGGAGATGAATGTTGAAGGATGCCATCTTTCTCCCCTTCTTATAGGGGGCGAGGCCGGGGCTCGCCCCCCCCCCCCAGTCTAAGGGCAGCCGCCCCACTTGACCAATCCGGCCGCCAGAGGCACGGGGAATCTGTACCAACCCGCTGCTCCAATCAGTGACGACCGGGCTTCCCGCCTCGATGTTAAGGCTCGTTCCCTCCGTGTCCATCACCTACCCTCCCTGAGGTATGAAAGACACGTGGTGAGTGAGCTAGAACCGAGGAGACAAGACAAGTGAAGCGACCGTTTTCCACCCCGTGGTCGTGGGGTGCGGGCGCCATAAAGGCCATGACCCGAGTCCACTTAGTAAATGAGTCGTGCCCCTGCGGCTTCTTCCTTTTTACGGGAAAGACGCGAGCCGCCTCTTTACTATTCACCATGATGTGACGCAAGCGTGCTGCAACCGCCCCACGCATGACCCCCATGTCACTGATACATCAACAACGTATCTATAATTTTTGATTGTTCCATGCTATTATATTATATATTTTGGATGTTTAATGGGCTTTAATATACCTTTTTATATTATTTTTGGGACTACCCTACTAACCAAAGGCCCAGTGAAAATTGTTGTTTTTTTGCCTATTTCAGTGTTTCGCAGAAAAGGAATATCAAACGGAATCCAAATGGAATGAAACCTTCGGGAGAGTTATTTTTTGAAACAAACGTGATCGAGGAGACTTGGAGTGGATGTCAAGAAAGAAGTGAGGAGGCCACGAGGCAGGAGGGCGCACCCACACCCTCGTGGGCCCCTCGTAGCTCCACCGACGTACTTCTTCCTCCTATATATACCCATATACCCTGAAAACATCCAGGAGCACCACGAAACCCTATTTCCACCACCGCAACCTTCTGTAGCCGTGAGATCCCATCTTGGGGCCTTTTTCGGCGCTCCGCCAGAGGAGGAATCGATCACGGAGGGCTTCTACATCAACACCATAGCCTCTCCGATGATGTGTGGGTAGCTTACCGCAGACCTTCGGGTCCATAGTTATTAGCTAGATGGCTTCTTCTCTCTCTTTGGATCTCAATACAAAGTTCTCCTCGATTCTCTTGGAGATCTATTCGATGTAATTCTTTTTGCGGTGTGTCTGTCGAGATCCAATGAATTGTGGGTTTATGATCAAGATTATCTATGAACAATATTTGATTCTTCTCTAAAATACTTTATGCATGATTTAATATCTTTGCAAGTCTCTTCGAATTATCAGTTTGGTTTGGCCTACTAGATTGATCTTTCTTGCAATGGGAGAAGTGCTTAGCTTTGGATTCAATCTTGCGGTGTCCTTTCCCAGTGACAGCAGTGGCAGCAAGGCACGTATTGTATTGTTGCCATCGAGGATAAAAATATGGTGTTTATATCATATTGCTTGAGCTTATCCCTCTACATCATGTCATCTTGCCTAATGCGTTACTCTGTTCTTATGAACTTAATACTCTAGATGCATGCTGGATAGCTGTTGATGTGTGGAGTAATAGTAGTAGATGCAGAATCGTTTCGGTCTACTTGTCGCGGACGTGATGCCTATATGCATTATCATTGTAACGTCCCGAGACCAATGCACCAGCTGTCTTCCAGTTATTCGCTGTTGTTGCCTTGTCATTCGCTTGCATGTTGCATCTTCCCATGTCATCATCCGCGTTGCATCTGCATGCTTTCGAAACTTGCATTCATCCGGGTCTCCCAGTTCCTTCCGTTGTCTGTTCTGAGCCCAGACACACTTGCACACGCCCGCGGCACCTACAAAATAGTATTTTATAAGTGGTCGGAGAATATTCTCGGAATGGGTTGAAAGTTGGCGTGCATTGTTATGTTGTCAGTAGACCGCCTACAACGTTTCATCGCATTCAGAGTCCGTTTGATAGCCCAACCGTTAAACATATAGCGGCATTATAACTGGTCATACGTCGGACGTTTTCGGTGTCCGAAAACTGTTGCCGGGCTGCCCTCTCTTCCCTCCTATCAGCCCACACCCTCCTACACAGCCCACCTAGTTCCCCCTCTATCCGGACACGTCCTATGATGATCGAACGGTCCGAAAACAGTTGAAAAACCCCTCTCCTAGTCCCTGTCTATAAATAGACGCCCCTCCTCTCATTTCTGTCAAAACCCTAGCCTAAACCTACCCCTAGACCCTCCCCTAACCTCCAGCGCCGCCACCTGTCACTGCTCCACACGCCAGCGTCGCTGCCAGGCACCGCGCGCAGCCAACCAGGCGTTGGCACGCGTCCCAGCCAGCCACCCCACCACTACATGCCCGCAAGCCTGAACTCGGCCCGCCCCGAGCCCGAATCTCCGCCGCCTGAGCGCCCGCGCCCCGCTCGCCTGGCTCCCTCGCTCCTCACTCCGCCCGACCCTGCCTCCGAGCATGCTGCCCCGCCGTCCGTGCTCGCCGGCGACGAGTGCCGCCAATCGCTGGAGACCTCCAGCAGGCCAGTGTGGCCTCGCCTCCTTCCTTTCCCTGCTCTCTCCCGGTCTCTCAAATCCTCTTTCTTCTCTGTCCCGCAGGACGCCATGGCACCAACTCCCCCTGCCGATCTGCTTCGCCGTCGTCGGGAATGGAGCCTCCGCAGCGGGATCTGCCCGGATCCGTTCCTCTTCGATCCTCCCCGCCGCCCTCACCTGCCGGAGTCGCCGCTGCCCTACCGTTGACTTCGGGCACCGCCGTCCCTGTCTCCTGCTCCTGCGCTAGGCACGAGGAGGACGAGCGCCTCGACCCCTGCATCGCTAGCGCCCTTGGACCGGCCTTGCCAGGCCCAGCATCGCTACTTGGCCCGGGGTGAGCAGCCCCCTGGCCTTTCCTCTGTTGGGCTAGCCGGATGCGGCCCATATCGTTTTTTTCTGCCTGCGATTTTAGTTTTTTTCTTCAGTAAAGCCAGAATTACAGAATAGCCCCTAAACTGCATGCATATCATATCTCACAAACCATGCATCGAAATTAAACAAACTTAATATGAAAAATGCTTAGAATTTTGTCTAGTTTCATAATATGCAACTTTCAACCATGATAAAAATGTTTAAAATGCCGTTTGTGTTTATTTTGCATAATGCCATGCTAAAATGATTTAATTCATAACTAAATAACCGTAGATCCATTTTAAATAAACTTTATATGTTAATGCGGTAAAAAAATGCCTAGTTTTACATGTGGCATTACTTTGCATGTTTAACAACTCTAAAATATGGTTTAGGACAGAACAGTACCAAATCCATAATTTGCCCATAAGGATTTTCCGGAATTGTTGTTTGTTGTTTTCGGCCTCATTTAAACTTGACTAGATAGTTAGTTTACTTATGCTTCACCTCTTGCCATGTTTAACAACATTTAATATTGTTGAGTAGATAACCGAGAGATAACTAAATAAGTCATGTGGTGTTTCGTCAATATGCAACTCGTTGCATATCTAGCTCCACTTAACTTGTAGTTTTGCTTGTGCACTTTGCCATGCCATGCCTCGTTAAACCGGACATGCATCATACTTGGTCGTGCATCATGCCATGTTTATGTGATCGTTGTTTACTATGTTGCTTGTTTCTTTCCAGGTTGCTTCTCTCGTTAGCTTCAGTTTCGTTCCGGAGTTGTGAGGATTCGTTCGACTACGTCCGTTTGTCTTCTTCATGGACTCGTTCTTCTTCCTTGCAGGATCTTAGGCAAGATGGCCATACCCTCGAAATCACTTCTATATTTGCTTGCTAGTTGTTCGCTCTATCGCTATGTCGCGCTACCTACCACTTGTTATACCATGCCTCCCATATTTCCCTGTCAAGCCTCTAACCCACCTTCCTAGCAAACCGTTGTTTGTCTATGTTACCGCTTTTTCTCAGCCCCTCTTATAGCGTTGCTAGTTACAGGTGAAGATGATCTTTGTTCATGTTGGAACATGGATATGTTGGGATATCAGAATATCCCTTATTTAATTAATGCATCTATATACTTGGTAAAGGGTGGAAGGCTCGGCCTTATGCCTGGTGTTTTGTTCCACTCTTGCTGCCCTAGTTTCTGTCATACCGGTGTTATGTTCCTTGATTTTGCGTTCCTTATGCGGTTGGGTGTTATGGGAACCCCTTGACAGTTCGCTTTGAATAAAACTCCTCCAGCAAGGCCTAACCTTGGTTTTACCATTTGCCTCACCACCACCTATACTTTTCCCTTGGGAGTCGCGCTCCCGAGGGTCATCTTTATTTTAACCCCTCCCCCCCGGGGCCAGTGCTCCTCTAAGTGTTGGTCCGAACCGGGAAGCCTGCGGGGCCGCCTCGGGGAAACTTGAGGGTTGGTTTTACTCGTAGCTTGACCTATCCGGTGTTGCCCTGAGAACGAGATATGTGCGGCTCCTATCGGGATTGTCGGCACATCGGGCGGCTTTGCTGGTCTTGTTTTACCATTGTCGAAATGTCTTGTAACCGGGATTCCGAGACTGATCGGGTCTTCCCGGGACAAGGAATATCCTTCGTTGACCGTGAGAGCTTGTGATGGGCTAAGTTGGGATACCCCTGCAGGGTTTGAACTTTCGAAAGCCGTGCCCGCGGTTATGTGGTAGATGGGAATTTATTAATGTCCGGTTGTAGAGAACTTGACACTTGACTTAATTAAAATGCATCAACCGCGTGTGTAGCCGTGATGGTCTCTTTCCAGCGGAGTCTAGGAAGTGAACACGGTTCTTGTGTTATGTTTGAACGTAAGTAGTTTCAGGATCACTTCTTGATCACTTCTAGTTTCACGACCGTTGTGTTGCTTCTCTTCTCGCTCTTATTTGCGTATGTTAGCCACCATATATGCTTAGTGCTTACTGCAGCTCCACCTCACTACCTTCTCCTACCCATAAGCTTAGATAGTCTTGATCTCGCGGGCGTGAGATTGCTGAGTCCTCGTGACTCACAGATACTTTCATAAAGTTGTAGGTGCCGATGATACCAGTGCAGGTGACGCAACCCAGCTCAGGTGGGAGCTCGATGAAGATCTTGTTCGTTGTGTTGTTTCGTTTCCTGTTGATCAGTAGTGGTGCCCAGTTGGGACGATCGGGGATCTAGCATTTGGGGTTGTCTTCTTTTATTTTGGTTCCGTAGTCGGACCTTGTTTGTAATTTGGATCATGTATGTTTAAACTTGTATTAGTGTGAAGTGGCGATTGTAAGCCAACTCTTTATCCCTTTCTCATTCTGTACATGGGGTGTGTGAAGATTACCCCTCTTGCGACAAGCCTACCATGCGGCTATGCCTCTAAGTCGTGCCCCGACACATGGGAGATATAGCCGCATTGTGGGTATTACAAGTTGGTAATCAGAGCCATCCCCGACTTAGGAGCCCCCTGCTTGATCGAATCACTGACGTTGTTGAGTCTAGAACAAAATGTTTTAAGTCTTAGGATTATATATATCGGAGAGTAGGATTCTTTTTACTCCTCAGTCCCTTCGTCGCTTTGGTGAGGTCTCCTGACGTAGAAGTTTTGGCTCTTCTCTCCTCAAATTTCACGAAAAAAAATTAGGATCATGCGGGTATCTTGGAGCGGTTCCGATAGTCTTGTAATGAGAACATTGTTCTTGGTGCCTCCTGGCATTTAGGGGTTGTGGCAGTGTACTGGGGAGTTGATCTCCGAGGTGTTTTTGTCACAATTTTATCGTTGCAGTTCTGGAATACCTGAGTTCGCCGACATCGAAAATATCTTTTTTGCAGTTGTTGGTGAGATAACCTCGATGCCACCCAGTAGTGGGGCGGGAGTTCGGGAGTATTTCCATAAATCGTATAACGGATGCTTTTCGAAGGTTGAGGTACATGATTTCCGAAGGTTTCTTGGTTATGTGTTGAAGGATGGATACAGCTGGATGTAGGAATTGTTAGTTTGGGTGAGATATTATGCTTCCCATCTATCCCCAACACCTGATTGCATTACCAGAAAGTTTCGGGAGTTTATAAGTGGGAATTCAAGTATATCATAGGGTATCTTTCCAACAGACACATGATACGATATGGGGTCTATCATATGTTTGTTTCCGGCTTATTTTGCAAGCCAATCCTTTGTTTTGTTTTGGTTTGTGCTATTCGAGTTGCTTCGAAGTCAAATGTGGATTCCATAACTTTCCTAAGCGGTGTTCTCATATTTCTATGTGAATACTAATCCTTCATGATAATCGAGATTGTCATGTCAATCCTTTTCTACCGGCATGTTTCTCTTCAAGTGGATCCGATCATTTTGGGCATCTGCAAGATCAAATTCTCAGTTCTTTGCAATGGTGTTTGTTTCATCCGTCCCAAATTTCCTTTGTTTTCCCGCCCTCCCACCCTTTTCTTCATGGAGCCAGAATCCTTAATCTAGTATCCATCTTATTGATGGGAAGCCTCTCCATTATTTTCCGTCAATGTTCTTACCCGGTGGTTCTCATGAAGATGCTTTACAACTTTATCATTTTTCATTCTCGTATTATTTTCCGATGGATTAAATTCAAGTTGCAGGTGTTGATCTTATCCCCTTCCTCGTTTCAAGTGCTTTCTTATGCCAGTGTATCTCTTAATCATCCACTTCTCGCTATTTAATTGTTCCCGAGTGCTGAAGATATCTCGAAGATTCGTGTTTCCACTCTGCATTCGTTCAAGCTCTTTTGAGGATGTTATCTCATTCAAGCCATTTAATTCAACCGGTGCAATCTCTCTTTTCAAGCAATCTTTTCAACGGTGTTTCTTCTGAGTGGGCCCTAACCCACAGGTCTTTTCCCTGGATCTTACCTGACTCTTCTTTTTCTAGAGTTATTCTCAAATTCATTTCAAAGTTTGACGTAAGAATGAGTTATCATCAGCCAAATGTCTTTCACCAAGATCTTTCAAATTATTTTCATCGTTGGTTCAACCTTTCTAATTTTCATTCCGGAGTGCCTCAACAATTCATGGTGGTGTTTCTCATCATCATTATCAACAGTTGAAGACCGAAGAAGAGTTTCTCTCAAATCTTGGTCCATTCTCTCAGAGATGCGTAGTTCAAGCTTGATGCCATCCTCTCATAATTGTTTTCGATTGGGAGAATGCTTTTCTTACCCACCCGGAGTAATTTAGGAGTCTTTTCAGCTTGATTCTTCGGAGCACGTCATCTCAGAATTATTCATTCCATCTTTCAACTCTCGTTCTCCAATCGTACCGGTGCATCATTCAAATATCCTCTAACCGGTTCATGATCTCTTCGTTCTCATGTATCTAATTTACCTCAAGTATCTTCATTCATTTTCCAATTCTTTTCGGTGAATTGTGCCTTTCCTACTTTCAGTTTTAATTCTTATGGTGGTTCATTCAAGATTTGTCTTCCTTCGTTATCACATTAATTCATTCCTTGTTTCCAAACCCCACTGGGGGATCCATCAAGACCTTCCCAAGTTTGCGCTATATCTATCTTAATTCTTTCTACGAGATTAAGTAGTATGCCAAATCCATTGCTTGTCATCAATTTAAATTGGTGTAGGATAAGCATAATTTAATTCTTATTCTTGTTTCATCGAGTAAATTCAATTCCTTATTCCGGAGATTCATCAAAAATTCTTGGTTTCAATTGCTCATCTTTATTTTCTGGAGTTCCAAGTTTTCTTGGTTACATCATCACGAAGCTCCATCTAAATCATTACAAGGCTTCACCTTGTGTTTTCAACTTCTCTTTCTTTTTATCATCATTTTGTTACTAGAGTTCTTCATGGAGGCTCTACATGGTGGTTCATCAAGGATTCCTTTCATTGTTCAATGATTCGTCAGGATTTCTCTCGAAGCTATGATCCGCCAAGCTATACTTCAAGCATTCTTCATCTTGCATTCCGAAGTTCAATACCTTCTCTCTTATCTTTTGAGGTGGTTTTATGTCATTCTTGATAATTTCCCTTCGTGTTTCATGATTCACAAGTTATCAAGAATGAGGTATTTTAAATCCACTAATCTCTTTGTTGGAAGTTATCTTGGGTTATATTTCACCTAAAGCTTTCCCTAAGGATTGTTGTTATTTATGGTGCTTATAAATGACCCAAGTTCTTCATTTATCCTCCCAGTGAAATAAGCTTCTCATCTCCTTGTTGATATCAATCCAATCTTTTGTTTCCGTAGTGGCAGAATTTCGCCTCAATTTTGAGAAGTTTTCCATAAGCCCACTACAAGTTTATTCTTTTTGTTGTTGTTTTTTCCAACAACTCCGTTATAACCTTCTTGGAAGGGTGCTCTCCAAGCTCTTTTGTGGCAGAAGTTGGCATTTTCTTCTCCATTCTTTCATTCCAATGATCTACTTCTATTCTTTCTTCCAGAGGCATTGTGATGTTGCTCTCTTCACTCATCATCTCGAATTGTGAGGATCGTGTTCTTTTCATTCTTATCCATTTAACCCGAGTGTTGTGTCCTCTGCTCAAGTTCTTTTCATCTTTTCAAGTCTTGCATCTTGTTTCAACTGGAGTGCTTGCATGTACTTCTTGTCCGTTGCAACCCTTTTTCTTATGTCTTTCAACCTACAAGGTTTTACTAATGTTCCTTGTTCCTCTTTTCTAACGAAGTGCTTTCAACTTTGTTCATCTTCGTTGTATTCTTTCTTTCAATTTGTTCAACCTCTCAAGGTTCTTTGGTTTCACTCATTTGCACAAGAAGCAACTTAGTTTTACCTCTTCTCTTCCTCTTCCGTTTCCTCTCCGGTGCCATCCTAGATCTCGGGACGAGATCCTCTCGTAGTGGTGGAGTGTTGTAACGCCCCGAGACCGATGCGCCAGGTGTCTTCCAGTTATTCGCTGTTGTTGCCTTGTCATTCTCTTGCGTGTTGCATTTTGCCATGTCATCATCTGCATTACATCCGCATGCTTTCGAAACTTGCATCCGTCCAGGTCTCCCAGTTCCTTTCGTTGTCCGTTCTGAGTCCAGACACACTTGCACGCGCCCGTGGCACCTCCAAAATAGTATTTTATAAGTGACCGGAAAATGTTCTCAGAATGGGTTGAATGTTGGCGTGTGGTGTTGTTATGTTGTCAGTAGACCGCCTGCCAAGTTTCATCGCATTCGGAGTACGTTTGATAGCCCAACCGTTAAACATATAGCGACATTATAGCCGGTCATATGTCGGACGTTTTCGGTCTCCGAAAACTGTTGCCAGGCTTCCCTCTCTTCCCTCCTCTCAGCCCACCCTCTCCTACACAGCCCACCAAGTTCCCCCTCTATCCGGAGCCGTCCGATGATGATCGAACGGTCCGAAAACAGTTAAAAAACCCCTCTCCTAGACCCATGTCTATAAATAGACGCCCCTTCTCTCATTTCGGTCAAAACCATAGCCTAAACCTACCCCTAGCCCTAACCTCTAGCGCCGCCACTTGTCGCCGCTCCACAAGCCAGCGTCGTCGCCGCCAGGCACCGCGCGCAGCCAACCAGGCGTTGCCACGCGTCCCAGCCAGCCACCCCACCACCGCAGGCCCGCAAGCCCGAACGCGGCCCACCCCGAGCCCGAACCTCCGATGCCTGAGCGCCCGCGCCCCGCTCGCCTGGCTCCCTCGCTCCTCGCTCTGCCCGACCATGCCTCCGAGCATGCTGCCCCGCCATCCGCGCTCGCCGACGACGAGCGCCTCCCATCGCCGGAGACCTCCAGCAGGCCAGTGCGGCCTCGCCTCCTTCCTTTCCCTGCTCTCTCCCGGTCTCTCAAATCCTCTTTCTTCTCTGTCCCGTAGGACGCCATGGCACGAACTCCCCCTGCCGATCTGCTTCGTCATCACCGGGAATGGAGCCTCCGCAGCGGGATCTACCTGGATCCATTCCTCTCCGATCCTCCCCGCCGCCCTCACCTGCCGGAGTCGTCGCTGCCCTGTCGTTGACTTCGAGCACCGCCGTCCCTGTCTCCTGCTCCTGCGCCAGGCACGAGGAGGACGAGCGCCTCGACCCCTGCATCGCTAGCACCGTTGGACCGGCCTTGCCAGGCCCAGCATCGCCAGCTCGCTCGGGGTGAGCAGCTCCCTGGCCTTTCCTCTATTGGGCTAGCCGGATGTGCCCATATCTTTTTTTCCCTACCTGCGATTTTAGTTTTTTTCCAGTAAAAACAGAATTACAGAATATCCCCTAAACTTCATGCATATCATATCTCACAAACCGTGCAACGGAATTAAACAAATTTAATATGAAAAATGCTTAGAATTTTGTCTAGTTTCATAATATGCAACTTTCAACCATGATAAAAATGTTTAAAATGTTGTTTGTGTTTATTTTTGCATAATGACATGCTAAAATGATTTAATCCATAACTAAATAACCGTAGCTCCATTTTAAATAAACTTTATATGTAAATGGGGTAGAAAAATGCCTAGTTTTACATGGTGGCATTACTTTGCATGTTTAACAACTCTAAAATATGGTTTAGGACAGAACAGTACCAAATCCATAATTTGCATTTGAGGATTTTTCCGGAATTGTCGTTTGTTGTTTCCGGCCTCATTTAAACTTGACTAGATAGTTAGTTTACTTATGCTTCACCTCTTGCCATGTTTAACAACATTTAATATTGTTGAGTAGATAACCGAGAGATAACTAAATAAGTCATGTGGTGTTTCATCAATATGCAACTCGTTGCATATCGAGCTCCACTTAACTTGTAGTTTTGCTTGTGCACTTTGCCATGCCATGCCTCATTAAACCGGAGATGCATCATACTTGGTCGTGCATCATGCCATGCTTATGTGATGGTTGTTTACTATGTTGCTTGTTTCTTTCCAGGTTGCTTCTCTCATTAGCTTCAGTTTCGTTCTGGAGTTGTGATGATTCGTTCGACTACGTCCGTTTGTCTTTTTCATGGACTCGTTCTTCTTCCTTGCGGGATCTCAGGCAAGATGACCATACCCTCGAAATCACTTCTATCTTTGCTTGCTAGTTGTTTGCTCTATCGCTATGTCGCGCTACCTACCACTTGTTATACCATGCCTCCCATATTGCCATGTCAAGCCTATAGCCCACCTTCCTAGCAAACCGTTGTTTGTCTATGTTACCGCTTTTGCTCATCCCCTCTTATAGCGTTGCTAGTTACAGGTGAAGATGATGTTTGTTCCATGTTGGAACATGGATATGTTGGGATATCACAATATCTCTTATTTAATTAATGCATCTATATACTTGGTAAAGGGTGGAAGGCTCGGCCTTATGCCTGGTGTTTTGTTCCACTCTTGCCGCCCTAGTTTCCGTCATACTGGTGTTATGGTTCTTGATTTTGCATTCCTTACATGGTTGGGTGTTATGGTAACCCCTTGACAATTCGCTTTGAATAAAACTCCTCCAGCAAGGTCCAACCTTGGTTTTACCATTTGCCTCACCACCACCTATACTTTTCCCTTGGGAGTCGCGCTCCTGAGGGTCATCTTTATTTTAACCCCCCGGTCCAGTGCTTCTCTAAGTGTTGGTCCGAACCGGGCAGCCTGTGGGCCACCTCGGGGAAACTTGAGGGTTGGTTTTACTCGTAGCTTGACCTATCCGATGTTGCCCTGAGAACGATATATGTGCAGCTCCTATCGGGATAGTCGGCACATCGGGCGGCTTTGCTGGTCTTGTTTTACCATTGTCGAAATGTCTTGTAACCGGGATTCCGAGACTGATCGGGTCTTCCCGGGAGAAGGAATATCCTTCGTTGATCGTGAGAGCTTGTGATGGGCTAAGTTGGGACACCCCTGCAGGCTTTGAACTTTCGAAAGCCGTGCCCGCGTTTATGTGGCAGATGGGAATTTGTTAATGTCCGGTTGTAGAGAACTTGACACTTGACTTAATTAAAATGCATCAACCACGTGTGTAGCTGTGATGGTCTCTTTCCGGTGGAGTCCGGGAAGTGAACACGGTTCTTGTGTTATGTTTGAACGTAAGTAGTTTCAGGATCACTTCTTGATCACTTCTAGTTTCACGACTGCTGCGTTTCTTCTCTTCTCACTCTTATTTGCATATGTTAGCCACCATATATGCTTAGTGCTTGCTGTAGCTCCACCTCACTACCTTCTCCTATCCATAAACTTAAATAGTCTTGATCTCACGGGTGAGATTGCTGAGTCCTCGTGACTCACAAATACTTCAATAAAGTTGTAGATGCCGATGATACCAGTGCAGGTGACACAACCCAGCTCAAGTGGGAGCTCGATGAAGATCTTGTTCGTTGTGTTGTTTCGTTTCCTGTTGATCAGTAGTGGTGCCCAGTTGGGACGATCGGGGATCTAGCATTTGGGGTTGTCTTGTTTTATTTTGGTTCCATAGTCGGACCATGTTTGTAATTTGGATGATGTATGTTTAACTTGTATTTGTGTGAAGTGGCGATTGTAAGCCAACTCTTTATCCCTTTCTTATTTAGTACATGGGATGTGTGAAGATTACCCCTCTCGCGACAAGCCTACCATGCGGCTATGCCTCTAAGTCGTGCCCCGACACGTGGGAGATATAGCCGCATTGTGGGTGTTACAATCATGCCTAGATATTCTCATAATTATTCACTTTTCTATCAATTGCTCGACAGTAATTTGGTCACCCACCATAGAATTTGCTATCTTGAGAGAAGCCACTAGTGAAACCTATGGCCCCGGGTCTATCTTCCATCATATTATTTTCATATCAACTTGCTATTTCTATTACCGTTTATTTTGCAATATTTATTTTCCAATCTATATCATAATAATACCAAAAATATTTATCTTATTATCTCTATCAGATCTCACTTTCGTAAGTGACCATGAAGGGATTGACAACCCCTTTATCGCGTTGGTTGCGAGGTTCCTGTTTGTTTGTGCAGGTACTAGGCGACTTGCGTGTTAGCTCCTACTAGATTGATACCTTGTTTCTCAAAAACCGAGGGAAATACTTATGCTACTTTGCTGCATCACCCTTTCCTCTTCAAGGGAAAACCAATGCATGCTCAAGAGGTAGCAAGAAGGATTTCTAGCGCCGTTGTTAGGGAGGTTGCACCAAGTCAAGTCAAGATTTGATCTACCAACAACTAGCCATTTTTGGCGCCATCTACGCACAAGTCAAGACATACCAAGCACCCATCACAAACTATTATCCCTCGCATTACATTATTTGCCATTTGCCTCTCGTTCTCCTCTCCCCCACTTCACCCTTGCCGTTTTATTCGCCCTCTTTTCCGCTCGCCTCTTTTCCGTTCGTATCTTTTCGCTTGCTTCTTGTGTATCCTTGTGTTAGATCGTTGGTTTTGCTATTATGGCTAGTCCTTCTATCATTGTTAGTACTCCCGATCATGAAGTTCTTAATTTTAAACAAAGGGAGGAGAAAATTTAAAAGATGCTTGGTATAGAATTTGCAATGCTCAGAATATATCCACTAGGAAGTAATCCATTTATGTTCTTCTTTGCAATTTTTATGTAGGCATCACCCCTTGGAATAGACATATTCTTAACACCATTACCGGAGGGAATTTCTTGGGTAGCCATACTTTTGATTCTTATAATGCTATGATAGAGTTGTTTGGGTCACCACCTCTCTTGGTTAATGGAACTATTTTAACTTTGGAACATGTGATGCTAAGGCTTGAAATTATTGAAAATAAAGTTGCCACTATAGAGTTGATTGATAATTTGTATAAAAATATCCACAACCAGATTACCCAATATGGATCTAAGGAAGGAGTTACTCTGAATTTTCTTAATGAAAAGGAACCCATAGTCAACGAAAATATAGATCAAGATTCCACAAGAATTGATAAACTTGAGGATATTATTACCAACTTAGGGTCTGCCTTTTCTTGCATGAAAAATACTCCAAATCCTCCTACTACTAGAGTTGCCAAGTTTATGTATGTGCCCAAAAATAAAAAAGGTGAATCTTCTAGTAAGGAAAATGCGGATCTCAAAGCAATAAGTGTTCACCCCAACTTATTCACTATCATTAAGGAACCTTTTGCTACTAATGATTTTCTTGATTTATTGCCTAGGAGTTTGATCATTAATAAAAAGAAGGAAACTCCTAAGGGTTATAAGTGTTCTATTGAAGAATTGCCTACCAAAGATGATAATCCCTAGATCTATTCTTACTTTTATGCCTAGCTAGGGGCGTTAAACGATAGCGCTTGTTGGGAGGCAACCCAATTTTGTTTTTGTTTCTTGTTTTTTGTTCCTGTTTAGTAATAAATAATTCATCTAGATTCTGTTTAGATGCGGTTTTATGCTTTTAGTTAGTGTTTGTGCCAAGTAGAACCTTTGGGAAGACTTGGGGGAAGTGTTTGTGATCTTGCTATAAAAAACAGAAAGATTTGCTGCCAATTTTTACTGGAGAGTACGATTAGGTAGATTTTTTCAGATGATTAATAGGCAAATTCCTCACGTCCACCAATTTATTTCAGAATTTTTGGGTTTACAAAAGTATTCGAAACCTACATATTACTACAGACTGTTCTGTTTTTGACAGATTCTGTTTTTCGTGTGTTGTTTGCTTATTTTGATGAATCTATGGCTAGTATCGGGGGATATTAAACATAGAGAAGTTGGAATACATTAGGTTTAACACCAATATAAATAAAGAATGATTTCATTACAGTACCTTGAAGTGGTGGTTTGTTTTCTTATACTAACGGAGCTCATGAGATTTTCTGTTGAGTTTTGTGTTGTGAAGTTTTCAAGTTTTGGGTAAAGATTTGATGGATTTTGGAATAATGAGTGACAAGAGCCTAAGCTTGGGGATGCCCAAGGCACCCCAAGGTAAAATTCAAGGACAACCAAAAGCCTAAGCTCGGGGATGCCCCGGAAGGCATCCCCTCTTTCGTCTTCGTCTATCAGTAACTTTACTTGAGGCTATATTTTTATTCACCACATGATATGTGTTTTGCTTGGAGCGGCTTGTATGATTTGAGTCTTTGCTTTTTAGTTTACCACAATCATCCTTGCTGTACACACCTTTTGGAGAGACACACATGAATCGGAATTTATTAGAATACTCTATGTGCTTCACTTATATCTTTTGAGCTAGATAATTTTGCTCTAGCACTTCACTTATATCTTTTGAGAGCACGGTGGTGGTTTTATTTTATAGAAATCATTGATCTCTCATGCTTCACTTATATTATTTTGAGAGTCTTTTAGAACAGCATGGTAATTTTTGTTGGCTATAAAATTAGTCCTAATATGATAGGCATCCAAGATGGGTATAATAAAAACTATCATAAAAAGTGCATTGAATACTATGAGAAGTTTGATACTTGATGATTGTTTTGAGATATGAAGATGGTGATATTAGAGTCATGCTAGTTGAGTAGTTGTGAATTTGAGAAATACTTGTTCTAAAGTTTGTGATTCCCGCAGCATGCACGTATGGTGAACCGTTATGTGATGAAGTCGGAGCATGATTTATTTATTTATTTAATTGTCTTCCTTATGAGTGGCGGTCGGGGACGAGCGATGGTATTTTCCTATCAATCTATCCCCTTAGGAGCATGCGCGTAGTACTTTGTTTCAATAACTAATAGATTTTTGCAATAAGTATGAGAGTTCTTATGACTAATGTTGAGTCCATGGATTATAGGCACTCTCACCCTTCCACCATTGCTAGCCTCTCTAGTACCGCGCAACTTTCGCCGGTAGCATACACCCACCATATACCTTCCTCAAAACAGCAACCATACCTACCTATTATGGCATTTCCATAGCCATTCCGAGATATATTGCCATGCAACTTACCACCGTTCCGTTCGTTATGACACGTTACATCATTGTCATATTGCTTTGCATGATCATGTAGTTGACATCGTATTTGTGGTAAAACCACCATTCATAATTCTTTCATACATGTCACTCTTGATTCATTGCACATCTCGGTACAGCGCCGGAGGCATTCACATAGAGTCATATTTTTTTCTAGTATCGAGTTGTAATTTTTGAGTTGTAAGTAAATAAAAGGGTGATGATCATAATTATTAGAGCATTGTCCCAAGTGAGGAAAGGATGATGGAGACTATGATTCCCCCACAAGTCGGGATGAGACTCTGGACGAAAAAAAAGAGAAGGCCCAAATAAAAAAAGAAGAAAAAAGGAAAAAAATGAGAGAAAAAGAGAGAAGGGACAATGTTACTATCCTTTTACCACACTTGTGCTTAAAAGTAGCACCATGATCTTCATGATAGAGAGTCTCTTATGTTGTCACTTTCATATACTAGTGGGAATTTTACATTATAGAACTTGGCTTGTATATTCCAATGATGGGCTTCCTCAAAATGCCCTAGGTCTTCGTGAGCAAGCAAGGTGGATGCACACCCACTTAGTTTCTTTTTGAGCTTTCATACACTTATAGCTCTAGTGCATCCATTGCATGGCAATCCCTACTCACTCACATTGATATCTATTGATGGGCATCTCCATAGCCCATTGATACGCCTAGTTGATGTGAGACTATCTTCTCCCTTTTGTCTTCTCTACAACCACCATTCTATTCCACCTATAGTATTATGTCCATGGCTCACACTCATATATTGCGTGAAGATTGAAAAAGGTTGAGAACATTAAAAGTATGAAACAATTGCTTGGCTTGTCATCGGGGTTGTGCATGATTTAAATACTTTGTGTGGTGAACATAGAGCATAGCCATACTATATGATTTTGTAGGGATAACTTTCTTTGGCCATGTAATTTTGAGAAGACATGATTGCTTTGTTAGTATGCTTGAAGTATTATTATTTTTATGTCAATATTAAACTTTTGTCTTGAATCTTTCGGATCTGAACATTCATGCCACAATAAAGAAAATTACATTGAGAATTATGCTAGGTAGCATTCCACATCAAAAATTATGTTTTTATCATTTACCTACTCGAGGACGAGCAGGAATTAAGCTTGGGGATGCTTGATACGTCTCCAACGTATCTATAATTTTTGATTGTTCCATGCTATTATATTAACTGTTTTGGAAGTTTAATGGGCTTTAATATACCTTTTTATATTATTTTTGGGACTAACCTACTAACCAAAGGCCCAGTGCAAATTGCTGTTTTTTTCCTATTTCAGTATTTCACACAAAAGGAATATCAAACTGAATCCAAACGGAATGAAACCTTCGGGAGAGTTATTTTTGGAACGAACGTGATCCAGGAGACTTGGAGTGGACATCAAGAAAGAGACGAGGAGGCCACGAGGCAGGAGGGCGCGCCCAGGGGGTAGGCGCGCCCCCACCCTTGTGGGGCCCTCGCAACACCACCGACGCACTTCTTCCAGCTATATATACCCATATACCTCAAAAACATCCAGGAGAACCATGAAACCCTATTTCCACCACCGCAACCTTCTGTACCCGTGAGATCCCATCTTGGGGCCTTTTCCGGCGCTCCGCCGGAGGGGGAATCGATCACAGAGGGCTTCTACATCAACACCATAGCCTCTCCGATGATGTGTGAGTAGCTTACCGCGGACCTTCGGGTCCATATTTATTAGCTAGATGGCTTCTTCTCTCTCTTTGGATCTCAATACAAAGTTCTCCTCAGTTCTCTTGGGGATCTATTCGATGTAATTCTTTTTGCGGTGTGTTTGTCGAGATCTGATGAATTGTGGGTTTATGATCAAGATTATCTATGCACAATATTTGGTTCTTCTGTAAAATCTTTTATGCATGATTTAATATCTTTGCAAGTCTCTTGGAACTTTCAGTTTGATTTGGCTTACTAGATTGATCTTTCTTGCAATGGGATAAGTGCTTAGCTTTGGGTTCAATATTGCGGTGTCCTTTCCCAGTGATAGCAGGGGCAGCAAGGCATGTATTATATTATTGCCGCCGAGGATAAAAAGATGGGGTTTATATCATATTGCCTGAGTTTATCCCTCTACATCATGTAATCTTGCCTAATGTGCTACTATGTTCTTATGAACTTAATACTCTAGATGTGCTAGATAGCGGTCGATGTGTGGAGTAATAGTAGTAGATGCAGAATCATTTTGGTCTACTTGTCGCGGACGTGATGCCTATATACATGATCATGCCTAGATATTCTCATAATTATTTGCTTTTCTATCAATTGCTCGGCAGTAATTTGTTCACCCACCATAGAATTTACTATCTTGAGAGAAGCCACTAGTGAAACCTATGGCCCCGGATCTATCTTCCATCATATTATTTTCACATCAACTTGCTATTTCTATTACGTTTATTTTGCAATCTTTATTTTCCAATCTATATCATAAAAATACCAAAATATTTTTCTTATTATCTCTATCAGATCTCACTTTCGTAAGTGACCGTGAAGGGATTGACAACCCCTTTATCGCGTTGGTTGCGAGGTTCTTGTTTGTTTGTGCAGGTACTAGGCGACTTGAGTGTTACCTCCTACTGGATTGATACCTTGGTTCTCAGAAACTGAGGGAAATACTTACGCTACTTTGCTGCATCACCCTTTCCTCTTCAAGGGAAAACCAACACATGCTCAAGAGGTAGCAGTCACGCATTCAACGCGGGTCGTGGGGAAGCGCAACTAGCATAGGAGTTATCACGGTTAAAACCCTGCCATGCATGGCCGCGCACCGTTCTAGGCCTGGCCCAACAACGCTCTGCGCTTATGTGTGGCCCAGGCCCGGGGGCTCTTGTCGGTGTACAAAAGTAGGGGCCTTCTGTACCCCTTTACTTGTGCAAGGGCAGTTGTAGCCACACCTATGACCACGCTTGGCGGGGCAGAGGAAGCGAAGATACAAGACTACACGAGCAACGTTGAAGCCAGAGGCGTGAAGAGCAAAGGGACAGGATGGGTTTCCCTCGGCAAGAGCCTTGCCGGGAACGACCTATGCTGCCCCGGCAAGATCCTTGCCGGGGCAACTTGCCCAACACCATTGAAAACGCCACCTTTGAGCCTAAGAATTATGATGCCGTCAACAACGTCAAGACCAAGGCTCAGGAGCGCCTGCATGGTGGAATGCAGATCTTTGTGATGAACAGAGGCCTGCAAGACTAGACGAGAACGAGAAGATGAAGGCCCCCCGGCAAGACCCTTGCCGGGGACACCCACAAGACTCCGGCAAGACCCTTGCAGGGGACATCTGCGGGGTCACAACCAGGCCCGCACTTACCCAGGTTTCACTGCCCCATGGCCGTTCCAGCACAGCAGCCAGCCTACCAACCAGGCACGCACCTACGTGGCAGCATGCAGCTCCTAGGCCAACCAGGCAAGCACCTGCGTGGTGGCATGCAGATCTTCGTGAAGACCCTGCCACCGCACCAGCGCAGCAGCCAGCCAGCGTGGCGCTGCATGCCTCGTCAGCTTGGACATTCGTCGAAGCGAGGCGAGGCTGCGACAGACGAGACGAGCTTCCTTACTGTCCCTGATAAAGTAAGAGGGCACGTCGGCAGCGCATTAAATGCGTTTGTCCTACGGTTCATGGAGATAGACTCGTACATTGTAGACACTTTCCACCTCCTGTGTACCGCTGTGGCAGCCCCTTTGACATATAAAAGGAGGCCCGAGGCGTCCTGAGGAGGGATTCGGACTTTTTGAGCTAGGATGCACCGCAGCTAGTTCAAGAACTCAAGAACACCAAATATACACCAAATTAGGATTAGGGTATTACGCATCGCTTGCGGCCCGAACCTGGATAAAAATTCCCCCGTGTTGATCTTCTAAACCCGCTCTTTCCATAGCCCCGCGCCCCGTCAACCGTAGTAGGGATTCCCTGTGATCCCATAGGTGTCATTAACCCCGACACTATGCAAAGAAAACAGACAGACAACACAATATATCAGTTCTGCTAGAACTTTAAGTTGACGTACAACCCTTTCTAAAAAAAGTTCAGATATAAAATAGAACAGGTCACAATCAAATGTACTGGCACATCAGTGCTTCACACCCATAGCTCAGATTTAACTAGTACAGTATCTGACAAGATTCAGTTGTTACCTCAAATTAGAGCACATCCAGGCAGCCAGCCCTGTCTCTTCTCCCAAAGAAGTAGTGGCCTCCGCCATGTGATGGAGTAGGGCCTGTACCATCCATCGTTCCGAGCAACACGGGGAAAGTCTGATGTTGACTCCTGTAATGGACGGCGTCGATGGACCTGGGCACCAGCGGCAGGACTTTGATTGATGGATTTACTACTTCTTCGACATGCACGAACACTCGATATAGGTACATCCCTAACGTGGTCCGCGGCGGCCTTGGTGGCGACGAATAGTACAACCATGGTTCCTGCACCGGTATCTCAACACTAATCACCTTCGGCATGGTGGACGGCTTCTTCATCCATGCCATAACCGTCAGAGTTGAGCTGTCTGGAGGAACAAACATACTTACGAGCTCACCTCCAAGGTCGTTGATAAGCTCATTCATGGACTCGTTGTTCCAAGCACATCGAGGCATGCCGTGGAAGGTAAGCTTTGTTAAAAACTCAAGCTCAGAGGGCACCGAGCCCCATCCTAGGTGCCACCAATCAAAGCTCACCAGCGCGCCATCGCAGAACAAACGCCGGGAAGATTCGAACACACGACTGCAGTCGAAAGTTGTCCAGAACCTGACGAAGAACTCAGCCGGTGGCGGACTGACTTCGACGAGCAAGTCACATATTTGGATGTCGTGCGCAATGCCAGGAGCTTTGACAAGGTCATCCAGCGAGACGGGAGGCCGGTCGTCGTTGATGGTTACCATCAGCACTTTGCTGGGAAACTGGTCGTCTAGCGCCACCATGCCACTGTTGAGCGACAGCACGCTGCGCCCGTAGGCAGGACGGACCTCAGGATCTCCGGCTCAGAGATCCGCGTTGACCGGCAACATGATAGTGCGCTTGAGTACAGGGAATACAGGAGGGGGATTTGTGGGAACTGGAGTAGGAATCAAGATTCCAGAGGTGGGGGGATTGGGGATGAAAAGGTAGCATGACTTTCGAACATGCGCAAATATGCTCTTGGTGCGCAAGCGCACGAAAACACCGGTGGCGCCCACATGTCGGCCTAAGAGTCCCTATTCTTTTTTTGAGAGCCCGACCTTTTTTGAGGATCTTTTGAGAGCCTAGCCTGAGAGTCATAATTGACCTATTTGGCATTGTGTTACTACTCGACCCATATTCAACGACACCTCACTGGCCCAAACAAGTGTACATCATCGAAAAGACATTGAGCTCAAATTATAACTTGAAAAAAGGAGATATACTCTGAACACTGGAGAATGGTGATGCCCTCATTTAGCCCACCAACAATTCAAGACAATAAATAGTTCGAAACAACGATATATACAACATTCAAACACTGACTAGTGACTACTACTGACATAAACAACAAGACATGATAGTTCATAAGAAGTCTTGCTACACCACCAAAACGCACCATCTGCAGCACTCAAACTCTTGTGATCTAGACGAGAATGAAATTCTAAATAGAGGCAACTGTTACATAGTAAGAGTGACATAGATGAGGATGACCAAATGACAATGAATATGCATAACAAAAGAGAGAACTACCCATCAAGAACAAGCAGCAAAGACAACAAGTCATTCGAAGAGGGATGATCCAACACCATCATAATTTGCAGCCCCGGTTCAGCCACAAGTGATCCGGAGACACCAGTACTCCAACCTTTCGATGCAACAGCCCAATTACCTATCAACCTGAAGGCTTGAACCACATCACTGCCTGTTGGACTCGATGCATCCAAGGATCAAAGTTAATCCAAATGCCTTTGTAATTCTCACATTCTTTTGGCTGCAGTCTATATCGTTGACAATCAGGGGAGTTTGCTCCCGAACTCCTAGGGCTCGCCGTGTAGACACAATTTTCCATAGCAAACAAAGCCTCTCTGCCATCAAGGTCCTTGCCAACGGTGATTTCCTGGTTAATCAGATAATTGAGTTTGAGAAACAAAGAATGTGAACCAAGGCTGTTTACCCGCCTGCAACTCAAAAATCCTGAAGGCCCCAACAAGCTGGTATCCTGCTCATAGACATAATAGCCACTGTCCGGATACTCATGTATTTCACGGTGCTTGCATGCAGTGGGGTTTTTGCAATATAACTTTTCCAGCTCATGTGTCTGAATGATCATCAGTCTTTTGTTGTCATCTAATCGAGTGAGGAACTAGTTGTGCTCCCCTGTTTTTGGCAAAGGTGGTGTGATTACAAAGGGAAGTAACTGTAGGGACACTGCATCATATCAAAAAGGATATGTAGTGTTAATGTAAGATCAACATTGTTCAGAGTATGAGTAGGATAATGCAAGGAACATCATTGATATGTCCCTGTTGGAACTGGGAGGAAAATACAAGGAAATGTATACTGGGTTCGAAAATATAGAAGTGCCATGCATGGTTATACTCATGTTATCTCACAATCGATTCTTCATAGGAAACTACCATGTCATGCATGTTATGTAATCATGTTCTGTCCTCACAAACAAATTCTTCAAGGAAACTAACAGACCATGCGTTGTTATATACTCTTGTTCTGTGGGCAAAATTTTGGGAGCATTATATTCTAGCCATTTATTGCTGAAGGCGAACATAGGTATGTACACCTGGTAAGCATTATAGGATTTCACTACTTCCAAATATAGAGTTCTCCATATGCACATGTACTTCCCTAATGTATGTTTAGATGAAACCAACATTGTGATGCATGTTTCTACATCATGAAAATGAGGAAACTAACATGGCCATTGATACACACTCATATTTAGTAGTATATAGATTACTATAAAATAAGGAGAATATCAAAATCTTCCTAACCGTTTGATTATTCAGGGGTACAAATTGGCTATAATGACATGGTCACAATCGCATGAATTAACTCATTCCAAATATAGCTGATTTACGGCGTCTCTAATACATTGCCATAGTTCTACTCAAATTCTGCTCAAACAGGGATATGTCAATCATCACAAAAAGTTCAAACAGTGTCATGGCGTCATCATTAACATCAGACGGAAACAACTTACATGTGTCATCCCAGCAATACATGGTGCCATCTGCTTTGTCGATCGCGTAGATGATGCCATTGTGTTCAATAGCATCACAGAAGTGGGAATCAGCTTTGACGACAATCCACTGCGAGCTGAGCTGTCTCCAGCTAAAGAAGGCACCGGCGGAATGATAGGCGAGTCCCTTGTCGAACAAGGCAATTAGCTTCAAGTCTGCGTAATCCGCATGTCGTGTGGGCACTTGGCAAATTACAATCTTCTGCAAAACAAGGTGCGTCCAAATGACGACGTAATCTAGATGACTTGGACCGCGATGATAAAACTCTATATCATTCAACGGAGGAAGGATAATATCATGGGAGGTCTAGAAATTCACGAGCACCAACTTTTTCCCATCTTCTCTGACGGCAGCCATCCAGTGGGAGTTCATGCCGACCTAGTAAATACCTGCAAGAAGTTTTGGCGATGGTGATCGGATGGAAGTCAAGGGAAATGATGTATGGCGACCCACTACATACCTACAAAGAAGTTTCGGCTAATGGAGGTCAGATTGAAGTCAAGGGGCATCATGTACGCCTCCGTACCATGGTGAGCAAATCTCGCAAGACCAGATAGCAGCAAGCAGGGTGTCTTGAAAAGCTTAGGCCTCGCTTCGACGATGGTCGTGTGCATGCCCCTCGAGCATGCAGCCAGCCGCAGGGCGCTCAACAAATCCATACACGAACAATAGAGGTCGAGGACGTCATTGGGGAGATTGCTCCAATCACGGCTCATATGGATGTTGCGTGGTTCGCGTTCGGCCATGGTGGAGTTTGGAAGGTGGGGTTTTGGGGGGGCTTGATTTACGGGGGAAGGCTCTCGGTGCTGGAGCGGCTAGCAAGGGAATAGTGGTACTGGGGGAGGCGAGCGAGGCCATGGTACCCGGGGGCACAGTGAGATGATGAAGAGTAACCTTAGGATCTCCAGCGAGATGGAGATGGAGATGGAGTGGTTCTAGGGGAGAGGGAGACGAGGCGAGGCATGCTATACACCGGCGGTGACAGTGACTGCATAGTGCACAAGGTGAGGCTGACTTTGGTAACCCAGACACGCCGCCTGGACTGGTGTCACCTTGGGCGCAGGGTCTTGTCATGTCACTATGAGGACCGGATGAATAATAGTATTTTGACCATCAAGTGTACCACAGTTGTACTACTACTACTACTACTAGTAGGAGTAGTAGGAACATGAGTAGTACTCCCGTACAGGGACACATGTAGCGATGTTCAAAAAAAGGGACACATGTAGCGCTAGAAAGATGGGCACGTACAGGGACAGGCCCCACTCTCAGTCTACCCGTGTTGCCTTTTTGTTTAGTCTACCTAGCCGTCTAATCAACTGCCTGCAGGCCACTTCTCCCATTTACTTCTCCATCGGGAACCGATTTTCCTCGGCTTCTTCACTACTCCTTCATCTTCATTTGCATCCAAACCACACTGCATTCACATTGATTTAACCTCTTCACATCCTCCTGCAGTAATTCCGAAGCCCCTATAAATAATCTTCTTCTTTAGTTTGTCTAGCCATCTAATCCTAATTCTCCAACCATAGCCCTCCGGTCTAGAGGTTCCAAATGGCGAAAGAGATCGAGATACAGGTTTTTAGCGTTCAACATGTCATCGTTGAAGGCCCGTTGAGCATAGTTGCCACAGTCACCGACCACCCAAGGGTTGTTCGGAAGTGGATCAACAATGTATCCAACTCCGTCCAAAAGGTGGAGATGAAGGTCATCGGTCTCGACGCAGAGTACACCGAGCGTGCCACTGGGAAGATCCAACGCACCGCCGTCCTTCAGCTGTGCCTTGAAGATGATGTTTTGGTGTACCACATCATACACGCGCCCTCCATACCAGGTGAGCTTCATGATTTCTTGTCTCGGCAGGACATATACTTCTGTGGGGCAGCCATCGCAGGGGACAAACAGAAGTTGGAGCCGTACAACCTTGATTTGAGAAGCATCGCTGATGTACAAACCAAAATAAAAATTCCTGTAGAAGATTGTGATAAACCGACACCATCCCTATTCGACGTAGCAAATTTTGTGCTCGGAACAAATCTTTATAAGGGGACGAGACGCTGACATTAAGGTCATCTGGATGGGAGAATTATCCCTTGACGTATGAGCGGATAAAATATGCTACCCTTGATGCCCGTGTGAGTTTTGAGATAGCTGCAAGGTCCAGAGAGCTTGTTGCGAAGCCGTCTCCCACAGAAAATGAGAACAACAACAAGAAGAAGATGTTGCACCAGTAGCAGGGCATTATGGATGGATGAACTATTTCCTCTGTTGTAAAAAAAATTATTCCCTCTATGTGTATATTGATATAGATGGACTATTTCGATGGTGTGAATGTCTTTGGAACAAGTAGTAGCGTGGGTCCGCTTGACTATAAGGAACTATTTATCCACCTAGCTTTCTCTACTACTCCTTATAGTGATCGGTATGTAATGCATGTGTCCGTAGACAGGACAACTTGTCCATGGAAGTTCAACTACGGCGACCATCACGTTTCATCCACCGCCACTCGCGATTCCCACGACGCCGCTCCAACCCACGGCACCATGTCCCCCGACGTGCGCCTCACCCCTCTTGGCCGCACCGCCCCTTTGCCTTTGTGTGCATGACATGTGGGCCAACTGAAATGCGGCGAGCATCAAGTTTCTACCACAGCCATACTCTTGAAAAAAAGTTTCTACCACAGCCACACACGATTCCAACGACACCGCTTGAACCGATGACACCACACGTCCCCCGACCTGTGGCTCACCCCTCTCCGCCCCACTGCCCCTCTGCCTTCGGGAGCATTACACGTGGACCAGCCACCTATCGGGTCCACTTGTTATTGACTCAAAGGCAGGTGTCGTAAGGCGCTGAAGCTCAAACCCGAGGGCCCCGAGAGGTAAATCTAACTCCTGCGCCAGGCCTTGTGGTTCTACCGCTGCACGAACACGTGGCAAACTCGAGATTTGTTTCTTTACTATACATGCACGTGATGATTTAATGGACATTGTAATCTCAACATGTGATGGGGAGATCTAAATTTAAATTTGAAACTTATAAAACGAAAAAAAATTGAAAACAAATAAACTGGGAGAGAGGGAGTATACCGTAGGATGTGTCCCATACGAAACAAGTCCCCTGGTTTGTCACTGCGAAGATGCGGTTAGGAAGGAGCACAGCGTCTTCGTACTCGTACGACAACAAATCGGCCGCAGACAGCAGCGTCCACCTTTGACCACCATGTGCAAGGTTCGTGCTATCTTCTTCAATCTCACTGTGGTTCCATCGTACCAACTTAGGTGATGGCGCGTTGCATGGCTGATCCCAATGTTGGACAAAGGTTCTACGGGAACGGTGTCACCGTTGTAAATGTTGTGCAAATTGATGTTGGTACCCCCCGTACATATGCAAGCCAATCTCCACTCACACTGAGCCTAACCTATGAAACAGTTGGCAGGGGGAGAATTAGGAAATGGACACGGAAGTAATCTTTAGAATGCATTTACTATGTGATCAAACTCATCTTACCTACTCATCGGACAAAATCCGAGTGCCCCTCAACATCGGCATGTCAAGGGGCGTCAACTTGCAACTATGGCCACGCCACGCTGGAGAGACCCCTAAGGAAACATCCTCGTGCGTTGCTCGGAACATCAAGATGCATTTGTATGAGTAGTTTATCTTGTGAGAGAAAAGGATGAACGAGGGAAGGACTTATTTGCAAATGTGGAGAGGGGTGTAGGTTTCTTTTTGCAAAATTGTCACAGTTTTCTTCCTATCCATCAGATATAAATCGGACGGCCTATATTGCAGGGTGGCAGGCACACCATCATCACCAACTCTGGTTTTTTATAATAGTAGGGACTAGCAAGATGCCCGTACATTGCACGGAACATCAAGATCTTGTGGGAGAAAAGGATGAATGAGGGAAGGCCTTATCTGCAAATGTGGAGAGGAGTGCGGGTAAATTGTCATAGTTTCCTTCCTATCCGTTAGATATAGATCAGATAGGGGTGTGGGTATTTTTTTTGCAAAATTGCCATAGTTTCCTTCCTATCCGTCAGATATAAATCGGGCAGCCTATACTGCAGGACGGCAGGCACACCATCATCAACAACTCTGTTTTTTTATAAGAGTAGAGTAGAGATAGAGATAGAGACTACTACTACCAATGTGCTGGCCCGTGCATTGCAATGGATCCAAAGTAGTAGAATAATACTTGTTCACGGGCTTGAAATATAAACACTCTAGTTTTGATATACATATATCAGTAAAAGTAAATCAAAATATATTCCTCAGGCTATTTTGATGGTTCGAAGATAACAGGTTTTAAAAAAATTGGAGCTGTTTTTTTACATTTTGTAGCGTGGCACGGCATCTGGTGCACCTAAGGGTCTGAAAAAAATTGAGTTTGGGTCGGTGGCACACCCTACGGCAAGATGCCTGTGTGGGCTTCTTTTATAACTAGCAAGATGCCTATGCATTGCAGGGAACATCAAGATGCATTTTTTTTTACAAAACACATGTTGTGATTGACCCTTGCAGGAGTAATCCCATGTGTAAAAACTAATGATATCTCGAGAATTTTATCGGAAAAATGGTATCTTTGGAACAAGTTTTCTCTACTACTGCTCCTTGCAGTGAGTGGTATGCAATGCATGTGTCAGCAGACATGACAACCTGTCCATGGAAGTTGAACCACAGCGACCATCACGTTTCTTGTTTCTACCACTGCCACACCATCACGCGATTCCCACGATGCCGCTCCAATCCATGGCACGACGTCCCCCGACGTGCGCCTCATCCCTCTTGGCCCCACCGCTCCTCTGCCTTTGTGTGCATGACATGCGGGCCAGCTGAACTGCGGTGACCATCAACTTTCTACCACAGCCACACCCGATTGGACGCGGTTTGCCTGCTCCGCTCCTGTGCTCTGATCCGTACTCCCACACCATCGAATTTCATCCAGTGGCTATGACACATTTCGTCCCGGACATCAATCCTCAACTAGAGTACTTCTGTACTACAGTTAGTACTCGCCGGTGTGGCCATCTACGCCTCGTAACGCCTCGACGCCTAGCTGTGGCACCCTCGCCACGGCCACACCACCACCGGCCGGTTCATCTTGAACGAGTGAGTCATGAACCACGCCACCACCATGAGAGTGACATGTGGGCCAGCCGCACTTAAGGTCCGCATGTCATTGATTCATAGGCCGGTGCACTAAACCACTGAAGCTCGGTCCCGTGGGCCCAGAGAGGGAAATGTAACTCCTGCAGTAGGCCTTGTGGTGCTCTCGCAGCACGAGCTCGTGCCAAACCCAAATCTCTACTCTTTATATATATATATATATAATATATACTTATACTTATAGTTATATTTACTCTTATAAAAAATAGAGTTGGTGATGATGGTGTGCCTGCCATCCTGCAATATAGGCCATCTGATTTATATCTGATGTATACGAAGGAAACTATGGCAATTTTCCAAAAAGATACTCACACCCCTCTCCACATTTGCAAATAAGGCCTTGACTCGTTCATCCTTATCTCCCACAACATAAACTACTCATACAAATGCATCTTGATTTTCCGTGCAACGCATGGGCATCTTGCTAGTTATGAATAAATAACAATGTATCAACGAACCCCATCAGACACCAAATTTCTTGGCTTCCATGCTACAGCTAGATCTTCCCCTTGTTTCTGTTTTCCAAACCGACGGCGGGCGGGGCGCGGTTTGCCAATAGTCGGTTTGCTCAACGGTGGTCCCACATGAAAGTGAAAATGCTAGGCAACACGCCTTCCCTAGCTATGTGGCATGCCGGACGGGCCCTGGAGTACTCCCGATTCCCGGGCGTGTGGGGGTGCGACGCGAACGCGGCAGGCCTTTTCCTTTTACTGGCAATGTGCCCGTAAGTTGCGACAGGTCCAAAGTAGTAGAATAGTAGTACTTGTTCACAAACTTGAAAGAAATCACTCTTGTTTTGATATACTCCTAATATATTACTTTTCACTCAAAATATATTTCTCAGGCTGTTTTGATGAGGTGAGGGAAGGATGTGGTTTCTTTCAACATAATAAAGGGTTTTTTTGCAAATTGGAGCAGAGAAGTGGGCTATTGTTGCAAAAATGCCCCAACTTACCTCACAGCCGTTAGATGCACATCTAATGGTCAGAAACGACGGATGGCAGGCACACCAGCATCACCAAATGAGTCTTTTATAGGAGTAGGAGTAGAGAAAGATGTATAAATCATAACATTTGGTTCTGCTCCTTGGCACGATCGATAGATTGAAATAACGATTACTTTCAAAAAAAGATAGAAATGGTGATTGGATACGCTAGGGCGGGGCTATTTCCGCCAGATAAGCAGGGTACGTAGTAGCTAGGTTGGCGCATCGTCGGTTTGGTCATATGCGGTCCAACGTGTTATAGTGTTTCTAGAAAGATGCCCGTGCGTTGCACAAAGTTGATGGAAAAGGTAAGCACAACTTATAAATTGAAGGATGGGGTACTAGTTACAGTGATGCATAAAATTAAGCAAAGGGATCGCACATGTCGGTATTGACTGGAACGAGAATGCAATAGCATAATAATAATTAAGGCCACGATGATGTGATCGCAATGGTGGTTACAGGAGGAAAGAAGAAAGATGCAGCCATCAACATATGACCTCCTCCTCCTCAACTTAGTGCGCCGGGCCACCGACCGGCGGCTAAGGAGCGGCGGCTTTTGTGGCGAGGTCAAGGTGCTTCTCAGCAAAGGCATCCAAGGCTTCTAGCCGGTTGAGGAAGGACAACGTCGTAGCGTCCTCAATGGCCTTGTAGATACCTATGTACATGATTTGCTCATACATGTGGATGTGTATGCCGACGAATTCTCGCAGGGCGAGGCGCCTCGCGGCGAGCGTGACCTCCAGGTGGACATTCTTCGTGGCATCGGCGGGCAGTCGCAGGGCCACCAGTCAATACCGACATGTGCGATCCCATTGGAGGCCGATTAGGGTGGCAGGCAATGAGGAGCCCGAGCTCGCGGGTTGGAGGAGCCCGGGCGCGCGGGCTGGAGGAGTACAGCGATGTCGTCCCCGAGCTTCTTGAGGATGGTGAACTTGTTGGTGGTGGAAACGATCATCTGGTCCAACTGAGAGTCGTAGTTGGTGTCGATGGCGGCCATCCACCAGTTGGTCGCGAACACCGTTTGGAGACGATCCTCGGCGCCATGCCGCAGGCCGATGTCATGGACCATCTGGCACAGCCGCTTGCCGCTCGCGCGCATCGCCGCCATGGGTCTGGAGTGAGCACTTTTGCGCTTAGTGTAGGTGCTTAGGCAAATGCTTGGGTGCGTACGATGTGGTAGATGCATTGGAATGGAGGGGCGCCTTTATATAAGTGCAAACTGTGTTGCATTCACATTGTGCAGCCTCTTTTCCCGGTCCTCCTCCCATTACTTCCCTCATGCATGCACGATGCTAATTGAAGGAGGATGCATCATTGGCTGTTCAACATTTCGGGAACCGCTACCCCTCCCTCATCTGCATTAAAGCCGTATCGGGAACTGCACCGCCCGCTGTCAAATCGAATAGTACTACGCCGCCTGCTGCACGCCCGGCTGAACATGCCTCCTCACCTCCATCAAACCCCTTCATTAAACCCACATGCAAACCGAGAAACCTACTCCGGCCACACGTCCGTTCATGAGCGGGCCGGAATTAAACGCAGCACCGACCAAGCTCCTCCTGTCCGCCCTCAGTTTAAACAAGGCCAGACGCCGGCCAAGCTCCTACCATCCGCCCTCTATTTAAACGAGGCCAGACACACAGCAGGCAAGAATCGCACCCCTCCGCCGCTCCCCCATCTCCTCCTTCACCATTTTCTCCACTCTTCCGATGGCTTCCGAGGAGCCGTTCTCCGGCATACTACCCGGATGGGTGGCCTGGCGAGCCCTCCGGATACGAGCGAGGCCGCTCAGTGCTTCATCAACCTCGCTTGGCCCGACGGAGCCAGTTGCCGCCCCAATCCCGCGTGTGGTTCAGCAACTCGCTGCTCCAGTTCAGCTTGATGAGGAGTGGCGAGCTGCTCCACACTGGTAAGGCGGCGTGCACGCCGGTACGGGCGTCGTCATTGCTGTGTCGTACCGCGCCACCAGTGTCTGCGGTGGCCACGCCTCCCGTGCCGGCGGCGACGCCATGCAGGCAAAGACAGAAGCCGGGTGCATGGAGAGCGACGAGTCGATGGCCAACTTCTCCGTGTCCGCCACCATCATTAAGGAGAAGTAGAACACAGGAGGCCGCCGCCACTTGGGTCCCATGAAGGTCGTCGCTGAGACAACGACTGCGCATTCAGATGGTTTCTTTGTTACTTCGTCTCTTCCGAGGACCTTCGTCGACCCCGCAAGTGTCTGCCGGACATGAGGAAGACAAAGGGATCCACAAGCGGCCATTTAGATTAGGTACTCCCTCTCCGGCTGGCTGGAAATATTTGTTCTAAGAATGGATAAATTGGATGTATCTATAACTAAAATAAGTCTAGATACATCCATTTCTAGGACAAGTATTTCCGGGCGAAGGGAGTATTAGTTATACCAAGAGAGCCGGATTAGCACCACTTAGTTCATGTAAATGTAATTAAATCCATCATGTTTATATGAAGATCCGGCTTTTTATACGAAATCCTGCATGCTTATATGAAAACAGTCTGTGTTTGCACGAATTTCATCTGGTTGGTTAGAGTTGTGAAAATGTATGCTGCTGGCATTTGATGTCGTCCTCCGCGGAAGGAAGCGGGAGTAAATTTGCCGGCTGTCGTTGGAGATGCTCTTATGCTAGAAATAATAGAGTCACATCCAATCCATTTGAGTTAATTGCATGTATGATTCTCCCTCTATAAAAATTTAATTGCATGTACAGTGTACACGTGACTTGTAGGGTGGTTACAGCTTCGTACAGGAAGTTAAAAAGAAACAAGTCCATCCTTAATCTTGTATTCTAAGTACTCTATGGGTTCCACTTTCAGTACAGTAGCGAAAGAAGTATATATTCAATAAGTAATATATAATATAAAAATCTAAAGTTAAAGACGGAATTCAAACTCAGGTCATCGCGTTGCGAGCATCCGGCCTCACCAGTCCAGCACATTTTTGTTGTAGACCATGCTAGAGATATATCTCCATGTATACTCTTATACTCCATCCGTTCCTAAATATTTGTCTTTTTCAGATTCAAATGGACTGCCACATACGGATGTGTATGTAGACATATTTTGGAGTGTAGATTCACTCATTTTGCTTTGTATGTAGTCACTTGTTGAAATCTCTAAAAAGACAAATATTTAGGAACGGAGGGAGTAGAAAACAGAGTTGGTGATGATGGTGTGTGTGCCATCCTGCAATATAGGCCATCGGATTTATATCTAACGGATAGAAAGGAAAATATGGCAAATTTGCAAAAGGATACCCACACCCCTCTCCATGTTTGCAAATAAGGCCTTCCCTCATTCATCCTTTTTCTCTACTCTTACTAGCAATGTGCCCGTGCATTGCAACTGATCCAAAATATAATAATACATGTTCACAAACTTGAAAGAAAACACTCTAGTTTGGTGTATATATCACTAAAAATATACTCGTATTAGGTTTCACTCAAAATATATTCCTTGTGGCTGTTTTGATGAGGTGGGGAAGGGATGTGGTTGGTTTCAATATACTAAGGGGTTTCTGCAAATTGGAGCAGAGAAGTGGGGTCTTGTTGCAAAAAACCATGACTTACATCATAGTCGTTAGATGCAGATCTGATGGTCAGAAATGACGGATGGCAGACACACCGTCATCACCAACTGAGTCTTTTATAGGAGTAGAGATAAAAAAAGAGTTGGTGATGATGGTGTGCCTACCATCCTGCAATATAGGCCGTCCGATTTATATCTGACGGATAGGAAGGAAACTATGGCAATTTTGCAAACCCACACCCCTCTCCACATTTGCAAATAAGGCCTTCCCTCATTCATCCTTTTCTCTCACAAGATAAACTACTCATATAAATTCATCTTGATGTTCCGTGCAACGCATGGGCATCTTGCTAGTCTCTCACAAGATAAAGTACTCATACAAATGCATCTTGATGTTCCGTGCAACGCACGGGCATCTAGCTAGTTTCTTTTAAAATAATTACTGCGATAATTGGGTTGAAGTGATATATTTTATGTCTGCCCCGAATGATTTCAGATTCACTAGTAGTAACAAAGAAAAGGTTGTCTTGTTAATTAACAGAAAACGGGGTGAAAACTATCACATGAGGCCGCTAAAAACAAAGCACATTGGGTTCAGCGTCATCATCACTACAGCTGTGCGCGCGAGAGAAGTCTACATATCGAGGGGGCTATGGAGAAAAAGACGTATCGAGTGTGTCTGAGCGAGGCACAGAGACACAATGTTTGAGAGAGAAACCAATTGACAGATTAAGATTAGATCGAGTTGTCACCCTTCTGCTGTCATTGTTGGGGTTGGGGTGGGGGTGGGGAGGTGGAGGGAGAGAAAGATGTATCGAGAGTGTGCGCGGTATGCACAGAGGTACGTACAACTAGCGAGTGTGTGTGTGTGTATCTGGGTGTGTTTGAAAGAGGAGTAGATAGATTACTATCAAGATCGAGGTGCCACCCTACTCCTTCGGTGTTGGGTAGTGTGTGCGTGTGTGTGTGTGTGTTTTAGAGAGAAGCCAGTCGATAGATTAGTACCAAGATCGAGGTGTCACCCTACTCCTTCGGTGTCGGGAAGTGTGTGGGTGGGTGGGTGGGGGGCAGTGGCACTTACATATCTCTACTCTTATAAAAACAGAGTTGGTGACGATGGTGTTCCTGCCATCCTGCAATATAGGCCATCCGATTTATATCTGACGGATAGGAAGGAAACTATGGCAATTTTGCAAAAAGATACCCTCGTTCATCCTTCCTCCCACAAGATAAGGCATTCCCTCGTTCATCCTTCCTCCCACAAGATAAACTACTCATACAAATGCATCTTGATGTTTCGTGCAACGCATGGGCATCTTGCTAGTAGGGAGAAGGAGTTTGTGTGACACATATCTATATTAATGGATAGGTAGATATGATGTGTGTGAGGCATACTTAAAGCATCACGAAGATAAACAAATAGTGTGCATGCAAGTGCCGAAGAAATGAAGCGATAAACAATGTCTACGCGCGCGCGTAGGGGCGCACGCGCGCGCGCGCGTGTGTGTGTGAGAGAGAGCGAAATCTCAAAACAAAAGGTGCTCTGCTGGAATCCCATTGTATGTATTCATATGGTTCTGGAACTCGAGTTAACCTTAGGAATATGTGTGAGAGACATAATTATCCTTTGAGACATTAGTGGCTGTGGGTGGGCGTGTTCGACAGACAGCGCATGTGTGTTTCTGTGTGAGAGACTTGTAGGACGGGGTAGAAAGACGAATTCTAACCTTGACGGAGGGAGATTAATACACGAAGTGTGCGTGTGTGATTCCGATGCCCACGGGGAAATGAGATATGTATGCGTGTGAGAGATATTGCACAATTCATTCACGTATCACTATCTAGCGATCGTGGACGTGCATCGCTTGAACATAAATCAATACCTACTTCGTATCATGGCCAAAGGTACACCATCGATTCAACGCTATAAAGATTGGACACTCACATATCACTTTTTTCTATCTAAATAAACCTTTTCAATTGTGCATGCCAAAGTTACAGTGATGTTTCTTCAAACCACTAATGTAGCTATCATGTACATGCACCATTGTTACTCTTGCATTCAAATTCATTAGTCTTGGATGATTTAAGGTTCTATTATGAAGTAATATATGTAATATTCATATATGAATTCAACGGGTACTCAATTTATGAAATGGAGGCTATGTAATCATACGAGGTAACACTTTTAAGTAGCGGACTACAATATCCATTTCTTTTGTGGGACTACAATATCCATTTCATTTTGTGCGCCTCTACACTAACATGTCAATGCATTATGTTTAAAGTAAATAACCAATGGCACTAAATTATCTATTTACATTAGAAATACATAGGCTGAGCGTTTGATCCCTTTTTTGTGAAGGCGCCTCTACACCCGTACGATTGGTCGCGCCCGTGTGATCGTCCAAGTTATCGGCGCATCATCCTGAGTTATTGTCTTTTTCTGGGGTGGAGTTCACACCAGTTATTAACTGCTGACGCGTGCCCCGTGTACACAGTCTCGCATGACCTTCCCGCTAGCACGGTCCAAAATTAATTGAAACTGGATACGGACGATCCCGCAGGCGGCAAAATCTCCCGCCTCCTTCTAAAATTTCCGTCACCTAGTCTTTAGCATGCGAAATCCCCCTTTTGTCCTTGGTGCACGGAGAACAATAGTAACAATACCGCCCTCATCTATATAGTAGGTTGGGGCTGCTTTGGTAACTTCCGGTTCCCCCTATCACACGGCACGCCCATTTCCTCTCCCCCTCCTGCAAAAACGACTAACTCCACAACACCAGAGCATCTTACATCACGTCGTTCATACTTCATCGGCCTTTCTTCCCCTCCCCTTTCGAAACCCTAGACTGCTCATCCACTGGCGTACCAGAGCCCATTCACTGCCAGCGGCGTCCACCTTGTCGGATCTGCTTCTGCGGCCGCATCTACCCCTCCCGCCTCCACTAGAAACAAGTAGACTTCTCATCCACCACTGTACCACAGCCCATTCAGTGTCGGGCTTGTCCATGGCACCGGTACTCTCGTCAACCGCAGTGCATCTGCAGCGGCTCATTCGTACTCCCCACCGGAGACGCTTCGTCCACCCCCCCTCCCGGAGCCGCCCCACCGACGCCCCCATCGACGGCCTCTGATCCTCTTCGCTGACACCTTCCTCAACCCTACCGAAGCCGCTTCGCCGACACCATCGTCAACCCTGCCGGAGTATCTTCTCCTATACCATTCTCAACCCTACTGGGGCTGCTTTGCCAACTCACCAGTCCACGGCCATAGATCCGCTTCATCGCACCCTCATCCAACCTACCGGAGCAGTTTCTGACGCCCCGTCCACGACCACAGATCCGCATCGTCGACACCATCCTTAACCCAACCACCGGAGCAGCTTCACCGACGCCCTCATCCACAGCCACAGATCTGCTTCGCCCACACCGTAGTCCACCCTACAGGAGCCGCTCCACAAACACCCTACTCGACGGTTCTAGATCTCCTTACTGGACCCCCTCCTTACTGGACCCCGACAGCTAGCGCAGTGTCATCACCCTTGACATTTCTAACCTGATTCCCACCATCTGGCAAGATGCCAAGAACCCGCCACGGCCAAGGTACTTCTCCTTTAAACCCGTCCAGCATCACCTACCCGATGTACTTCATATACTAACATGTCACTGTTACCTATTATGCAGCTCGCAAAAACTACAAGGATGATGTTTTTTCTGGATCTAACAGCTTGGCCAACCAAGATTCTGGACTGAGGCATTGCTATGATCTTGTAAGTGTGTCTCTCTCTTGTATTGTTATGTGCCTGCCAGCGTGCTTTGCTAGGATTTTCGACCAGTAATCCCTTTGTGCAGACAATGATTTATACTACTGGCTGCTAAATTAGATATGTAGAGGTCATACATGATACTACCTCGTACCTCCGTTCCTAAATATAAGTCTTTCTGGAGATTCCACTATAGGCTACATACGGAGCAAAATGAGTGAATGTACACTCGAAAATGCATATATATACATATGTATGTGGTCCATACTAGAATCTCTACAAAGACATATATTTAGAAACAGAGGTAGTACATTACACAAAATCGTAGGTGGCATGTAGGAATTCCAGTGCACTACATTAGGCTCCCTTAGAGTGCCTGCTAGTCTAGCACACGGAGTCGTGGCTAGTTTATGCTACGCACACAATCGTTAATTGGTGGTTTAAATATTCGCAAGGGATATGCAATGTATTATCATGTAGAGATGTCTGAAATTAGCCGTGTCAACTTGCAAATAGGGTTACACGATGAAAAAGTACAAGATGTATGTGGCAATTTCATGGAACATCGCAAAAAAAGGAGAGGCAGCGGTGAGCCTATACAGTGTGCTATGGTAGGTCACTCCTCCATTGCAATCATCATGACATGTTATTTGTATGTCAGTTCTATTGGCCAAGTTTCTTATGGACAATTATTATGAGTTATCCTAAGAAAATAAGCACATGTGAATATAAGCTCCAGTCATATACCAGCAGCAGCTCATAGCAATTCATCATATAGTAGCAGCAGGAGCAGCTCATAGCAATTCATCATATAGCAGCAGCAGGAGCAGCTTATAGCAACTCATCATATAGCAGCAACTCATCACAATTCATCATATAGCAGTAGCTTATAGCAATTCATCATTTAGCAACAGCAGGAGCAGCTCATAGCAATGCATCATATAGCAGCAACAGAAGCAGCTCATAGCAATTCATCGTATAGTGGATCAGAATGAAAATTTGGCAAAAAAAGCAGAGGAGATCCTCACTTTGTTGGATGAGCTCATCCTTCAAGAGCACCTCAAGGCCATGGCCTGAGAGGAGGGGAGGGAGAATAAGGTGCCTTCTGCCACAGTCTGGCATTAGCCGTAGTTGTGTGGCGCCCGCCGGAGTAGTGGATTGGACGAACCACAGTGGAGCAGCTGCTGGAGACCATGAGAATGAGGGGCGGCGCCAGAGGGAGGAGCAGCCAGGGAGATTTGGCCCTACCCGCCGGCCATGTAGCCTAGCTGGGCAAAGCATCGTCAAGGACCAGGCCAGGTGGGACCAGTGATGACGGCTCGCTGGATGAACCCTATCGCTGTAGGCAGGGGATCGAGGTAGAGGCAAAGGGGAGAGGAGATGCAAGCGGGCAGGGCAATTGCATTTTGAGTGTAATATAGGAAGATGATAACCCACAAGTATAGGGGATCAATTGCAGCCTCTTTAGATAAGTAAGAGTGTCGAACCCAACAAGGAGCTAAAGTTAGAAGAAATATTCCCTCAAGTTCTATCGACCACCGATACAACTCTACGCACGCTTAACGTTCGCTTTACCTAGAACAAGTATGAAACTAGAAGTACTTTTTAGGTGATGTTGGATAGGTTTGCAAGATAATAAAGAGCGCGTAAATAAAAAGTAGCGGCTGTTTAGATGAAGACACAACTAAGTTAGTTTTAGTAGAGAGCTTTTTGTCATGAGAAAGTTATTTGTCCCTAGGCAATCGATAACTAGACCGGTAATCATTATTGCAATTTTATTTGAGGGAGAGGCATAAGCTAACATACTTTCTCTTCTTGGATCATATGCACTTATGATTGGAACTCTATCAAGCATCCACAACTACTAAAGATTATTAAGGTAAAACCCAACCATAGCATTAAAGTATCACATCCTCTTTATTCCCATACGCAAACAACCTACTTACTCGGGTTTGTGCTTCTGTCACTCACGCCACCCACCATAAGCAAATCATGAACATATTGCAAACCCTACAGCGGGAATCCCTCACGCTTGCGTGACACGGAGAGCACCACAGGACAACACCAATAATAAAACATGCAACTCAAACCAATCACGATCATCAATTAACCCATAGGACAAAACGGATATACTCAAACATCATAGGATAGCCATACATCATTGGAAAATAATATATAGCGTTGAGCACCATGTTTCAGAAGAGATTATAACGGGTAAAAGAGGGGTTACACCACTGCATGGAGGGCGAAGAGTTGGTGATGATGGCGGTGAAGTTGTTGGTGTAGACCGTTGTCGCGATGATGGCCCCGGCGGCGTTCCGGCGCCACAGGGAGAGAGGGGGAGAGAGCCCCCCTTCTTCTTCTTCTTCCTTGACCTTCTCCCTAGATGGGAGAAGGGTTTCCCCTCTGGTGCTTTGTCTCCATGGCATGGGAGGGGCGAGATCCCCTCCGAGATTGGATATGTCTCTTTGTCTCTCTCTGTTTCTGCGTTCCCTAATTCTGCCCTTTCACCATTTCTTAAATTCCCGGAGATCCGTAACTCCGATTGGGCTGAATTTTGGACACGGTTTTTATCCGGATATTGGCTTTCTTGCGGAGAAAGAAGGGCACCAACTGCCTTACGGGGTGGCCACGAGGGCCCAGGGCGCTCCCCTGCCTCATGGCCCCCTCGGGCATCGTCTCGCGTTGATTCTTCTTCCCAAAAATCACATATATTCCAAAACAAAACCGTCATTTTTTATCCCGTTTGGACTCTGTTTGATATGGATATTCTGCAAAACAAAAAACATGAAACAAGCAGGAACTGACACTGGGCACTAGATCAATATGTTAGTCCCAAAAATTGTATAAAAAGTTGCCAAAAGTATATAAAAGTTGTAGAATATTGGCATGGAACAATCAAAAATTATAGATACAACGGAGACGTATCAGCATCCCCAAGCTTAATTCCTGCTCGTCCTCGAGTAGGTAAATGATAAAAAAGAAAAAATTTGATGTGGAATGCTACCTAGCATAATATTGATCATGTAATCTAATCATGGCATGAATATTAAGATACGAGTGATTCAAAGCAATAGTCTATCATTTGACATTAAGACAATAATACTTCAAGCATACTAATAAAGCAATCATGTCTTTTCAAAATAACATGGCCAACGAAAGTTATCCCTATAAAATCATATTGTCTGGCTATGATCCATCTTCACCACACAAAATATTCAAATCATCCACAACCCCGATGACAAGCCAAGCAATTGTTTCATACTTTTGACGTTCTCAAACCTTTTCAACTTTCACGTAATACATGAGTGTGAGCCATGGACATAGCACTATAGGTGGAACAGAATATGATGATGGAGGTTGTGTGGAGAAGACAAAAAGGAGAAAGTCTCACATCGACATGGCTAATCAACGAGCTATGGAGATGCCCATCAATTGATGTCAATGTGAGGAGTAGGGATTGCCATGCAAATGATGCACTAAGAGCTATAAGTGTAGCTCAAACTGGATAATAAGTGGGTGTGCATCCAACTGTCTTGCTCATGAAGACCTCGGGCATTTGAGGAAGCCCATCATCGGAATATACAAGCCAAGTTCTAAAATGAAAATTCCCACTAGTATATGAAAGTGATAACTCAAGAGACTCTCTATATGAAGAACATGGTGCTACTCTGAAGCAAAAGTGTGGTAAAAGGATAGTAACATTGTCCCTTCTCTCTTTTCTCTCATTTTTTAAAAAAATTCCCTTTTTTCTTTTTTTGTAGGCTTCTTTGGCCTCTCTCTCTTTTGGGGGGGGGGGCTTCTTTGGCCGCTTTTATTTTGATAACCTCACATGGGACAATATTCTAATAATGATGATCATCACACTTTTATTTACTTACAACTCAATATTACAACTCGATACTAGAACAAAATATGACTCTATATGAATGCCTCCGGCGGTGTACCGGGATGTGCAATGATCTAGCGTAGCAATGACATCAAAAAATGACAAGCCATGAAAACATCATGCTAGCTATCTTACGATCATGCAAAGCAATATGACAATAAATGCTCAAGTCATGTATATGATGATGATGAACGTTGCATGGCAATATATCTCAGAATGGCTATGGAGATGCCATAATAGGTAGGTATGGTGGCTGTTTTGAGGAAGATATAAGGAGGCTTATGTGTGATAGAGCGTATCGTATCACGGGCTTTGGATGCACCGACGAAGTTTGCACCAACTCTCGAGGTGAGAAAGCGCAATGCACGGTACCGAAGAGGCTAGCAATGATGGAAGGGTGAGAGTGCGTATAATCCATGGACTCAACATTAGTCATAAAGAACTCACATACTTATTACAAAAATCTATTAGTCATCGAAACAAAGTACTACGCGCATGCTCCTAGGGGGGTAGATTGGTAGGAAAACACCATCGCTCGTCCCCGACCGCCACTCATAAGGAAGACAATCAATAAATACCTCATGCTCCGACTTCATCACATAACTGTTCACCATACGTGCATGCTACGCGAATCACAAACTTCAACACAAGTATTTCTACAATCCACAACTACCCACTAGCATGGCTCTAATATCACCATCTTTATATCGCAAAACTATTGCAAGGAATCAAACATATCATATTTAGTGATCTACAAGTTTTATGTAGGATATGACTAACCATGTGAATGACCAATTCCTGTCATCTCTCTAAATAGATATAAGTGAAGCAAGAGAGTTTCATCCTTTCTACAAAAGATATGCCCACGCTCTAACAAATATAAGTGAAGCAAAAGAGCATTCTACAAATGGCGGTTTTCTAAGTGAAGAGAAACAGGCAGTCCAAACTTCAAATGATATAAGTGAAGCACATGAAGCATTCTATAAATCCATACTCAAAAGATATAAGTGAAGTGCAATGAGCATTATATAAATCAACCAAGGACTATATCATACCAGCATGGTGCATCAAAGAGAAGTGAAAACTAAATGCAAAAGACGCTCCAAGATTTACGCATATCACGTAACGAATAAAAATATAGCTCCGAGTGAAATTACCGATGATTGTTAGAAGAAAGAGGGGATGCCTTCCAGGGCACCCCAAGCTTGGTTGTTTGGGAGTCCTTGAATATTTCCTTGGGGTGCCTCGGGCATCCCCAAGCTTAGGCTTTTGCCACTCCTTATTCCTTCATCCATCGTGATCTCTCCCAAAACTTGAAAACTTCAATCACACAAAACGTAACAGAAAGTTCGATAAGATCCGTTAGTATAATAAAGCAAATCACTACTCTAAGTACTGTTTCAAACCAATTAATATTTTTTTCATTGTATTTGGCCTTTCTCTCAGTTGACAGAAAACGTGACCTACTGTGACAAACACGTATCATCACGGAAGTGTCTTTTTTTGTAGTGTAGTATATGAAAGTGACAACATAGGAGACTCTCTATCATGAAGATCATGGTGCTACTTTGAAGCACAAGTGTGTCAGAAGGATAGTAACATTATCCCTTCTCTCTTTTTCTCTCAGTTTTTTGGGTCTTCTATTTTTGTATTTGGCCTTTCTATTTTTTTTCTTAATTTCCTCACATGGGACAATGCTCTAATAATGAAGATCATCAAACTTTTATTTACTTACAACTCAAAAATTACAACTCGATACTAGAACAAAATATGACTCTATGTGAATGCCTCCGACGGTTTACCGGGATGTGCAATGAATCAAGAGTGACATGTATGAAAGAATTATGAACGGTGGCTTTGCCACAAATACAATGTCAACTACATGATCATGCAAAGCAATATGACAATGATGGAATGTGTCATAATAAACGGAACGGTGGAAGTTGCATGGCAATATATCTCGGAATGGCTATGGAAATGCCATAATAGGTACGTATGGTGGCTGTTTTGAGGAAGCTATATGGTGGGTTTATGGCACCGGCGAAAGTTGTGCGGCACTAGAGAGGCTAGCAATGGCGGAAAGGTGAGAGTGCGTATAATCCATGGACTCAACATTAGTCATAAAGAACTGACATACTTATTGCAAAAATCAATTGGTTATCGAAACAAAGTACTACACGCATGCTCCTAGGGGGGTATATTGGTAGGAAAAGACCATCACTCGTCCCCGACCGCCACTCATAAGGAAGACAATCAAAAAATATCTCATGCTCCAACTTCGTTACATAACGGTTCACCATACGTGCATGCTACGGGGCTCACAAACCTTAACACAAGTATTTCTCAAATTCACAACTACTCGCTAGCATGACTCTAATATCACCATCTTATCTCAAAACAATCATAAGGAATCAAACTTCTCATAGTATTCAATGCACTTTATATGAAAGTTTTTATTATACCTCTCTTGGATGCCCATCATATTAGGAGTAAATTCATATCCAAAGCAAATTACCACGCTGTTTAGAGACTCTCAAAATGATATAAGTGAAGCATGAGAGTTCAATAATTTCTTCAAAATAAAACTACCGTCGTGCTCTAAAAGGATATAAGTGAAGCACTAGAAAAAATGATAAACTACTCCAAAAGATATAAGCGAAGATCAATGAGTAGTCGAATAATTATGTAACTATGTGAAGACTCTTTCTCATAAATAAAATTTTAGATCTTAAGTACTTTATTTGAATGGAAATCAAAACAAAATAAAATGGCATTGCAAGGATAGCACATATCATGTGAAGAAGCAAAAACTTAGGCTCAACCAAAACTGACCGATAGTTGTTGAAGAAGAAAGGTGGGATGCCTACCGGGGCATCCCCAAGCTTAGATGCTTGAGACTTCTTAGAATATTAATTAGGGATGCCTTGGGCATCCCCAAGCTTGAGCTTTTCTGTCTCCTTATTTCCTCTCATATCACGGTTGCCCTAATTCTTAAAAACTTCATCCACACAAAACTCAAAAAGAACTCGGGAGATAAGTTAGTATAAATCCATGCATAACCTTCTTATTCTCTACTGCAGCAAATCACTAAAATTATTATTTGACATTGCATAGTAAATCTCTCAGCATATTTAACACTCCTATACTCAAATAAAATCATTAAACAAGCAAAACATATGTAAACAATGCAATCATAACAGTAATCTGTTTAAACAGGATAGTCTGTAAAGAATGTAACAGGAATCATACTTCTTTAACTCAAAAATTTCTGAAAATTTACCACACTGTAAATAATTTGTTGTTACGCATTGTGTAAAAATTTCAACATTTTATCATGTCTAAAATATTCACAAATATTCAACACAAAACAACAAACTTTCTGTTTTTAAAACAACAACATATGGACTTGCAAAATAAGCATGGTAAAGGCTATACTTGACCTTTCTATTGAAGTAGCGACCAGACCTCAAACGGTCCAATCTCTGTGCTCAGGTGTCATTCCTGGATCAGTAATGCTGACACCACAAAATACTTGAAGGATTTATAACAGAGTAGCAATCACACACTTATTACATCGAGTGTCTCAAAAGACAACTTATTACAATAAATATGGCTTAAGGCCATCTAATAACGATAACAGCGGAAGGCTTGGAAGAGAAGTGAGTCCATTAGCTCCAACGGCATCACTGAGTATAGAACCACGACCTAAAAGCACCTTAATCATCGTCTGAGAAGTCTGCAACATTAACGTTGCAGCCCGAAACGGGTCAGCACATGGAATATGCTGGCAAAGTAACACATAGAGAGTAATGGAATGAATAGGCTATTCTATATGCATATTTGGCTGGTGGAAAGCTCTATGGTTACAGTTTTGCGTAAAGCCAATTTTTCCCTACTGCAAAGGAATAAATTTTATTTAACTATCATGGTAGTTGTTAAACATTGAGAATGGTTGACAGCATTCTCAATCCCAATTAAGCATCATCATTAAACATAACCCAACAAAATTAATTTTAGAGTAACAAGATGAGATTCACATGATAATCCAAGTACTAGATACTCAAGATGTCCATAACCGGGGACACGGCTAATCATGATTAGTTTATACACTCTGCAGAGGTTTGCGCACTTTTCCCCACAAGACTCGATTGCCTCCGTTTGGTTTCTCGCACTACAAGGTGTTTGAGAAATGGATGACCGAGACATAGTCTTTCAGAAGCGCTAGCACCTTACGATCGGGTAGACCGTTACACCTACTTTCCCCTACATCTGCTAGTCTACCACTGTAAGAGTTCGCACAACTTAATCAACTATGCTAGAGCCCATAGTAGCTTGTGGCTGCACACGGAAGTTTCTAGCATGAATAATATCATGATCCCTTTGAGCCTGGGTGGCGGTCCAAAAGAAAAACAGGCAATCGCTGGAATACCCAGGTGCCTCAATCCACCCAGATGTGTATTTAAGTTGCCACCTTAGATAAACCATTAATTTAACGATCTCACATCTGTCATGGATACACTCACCCAATCCATGTCTACTAGCATAGCATGGGACAATAAGCAAACGTAGAAATAACTCCCAAAGGTTTGATAATAACATGTAATAGGTACTACCTCAACTACTTCCCAAGCCCACAATTTAATTAGATCCTAATCATGCAATGTGTGAGGATTGATCTAATGCAATAAAACTGGGTAGTAGGAGGTATGATCAAAGTGTTACTTGCCTTGCTGATGATCCGCAAGACCTAGCGATTCGAAGTAGCAAGCGGCGCACTCCGGGTACTCTATCGCAAACAAACAAGCATACAATAAGTACTCAACTAGTGCACGGGTAAAACTCGAATAAAAGATCTAACCAGAAAGTTCAACTTAAGAACTCCGGTTGGCAAAAAGAATCAAATCGAACGAAGCAACGAAAGACAAACGGCAAAAGAAATAGGCTTCATTTACTATTCTGGATCTAGGGCAATTTTTACAGAGGAAAAAACTTGTTTGAGTTGGTTAAACGGAAAGAGGGTTTTGAGACGAAACTCCAGGCGCTTCAATCGCCTGATTCCGATAAACGAGCGAAAAGTTAGACTAAAACAAAAATCGGATCAGGAATCGCGATCTGAAAAAATTCACGGATTTATTTCGAGAAAAAGAAAAACGATGAACGTTCGTTCAAACGAACGAATAGACGAACGCTCGCTGATTAAATAAACCGGAAAAACTGATCTATCTAAAAAACCGAAACTAAAAAAACGAACAAAACCGACGGAAAACCGATCGATTTTCTAAAAAAAACGGCGGCGAAAAAACTACCTCTGGAGGCGGATCCGGCGGCGGCGGCGGCCTAGGGTTAGGGTTCGGGGGCGGCGGTGACTTGGGCTGGCCTCGGGCCTCTGGGCGCTATATAAAGGGCCCGGCCAGGCGGAGTCCTGGCCGGTTACGGCCCAAGGTCGGTTCGGACTTTTTTTATAATTACGCTCAGAAAAAAACAAAAGGAATACTAAACGGACTCCAAAAATCCCGAAATAAACTTTCCCCGGCTTCTAAAATCAAGCCGCACAGAATGAACATTTATTTGGGGCCTAAATGCAATTTTGAAAAATGCATTTTTCCTAATTCAAATAAAAACAAATAAATCCAAATAAAATCTTATTTGATTTTTTTATTAAATCCTCAATATTTCTTTATTTTTGGAAAGTCATTTTATTCCCTCTCTCATATTTTGATAATAGAAATAATTGAAGATAAAATAAATCAAATCAAATGATCCTATTTTCAAAATTTGAGGAAACTCAAATATGAAAATAACGAAATCCCCAACTCTCTCCGAGGGTCCTTGAGTTGCGTAGAATTTTCTAGGATCAGCCAAAATGCAAATAAAATATGATATGCAATGATGATCTAGTGTATAACATTCGAAACTGAAAATTTGGGATGTTACAAACCTACCCCCCTTAAGATGAATCTCGTCCTCGAGATTTGGGTTGGCTAGAAAATAGGTGAGGGTGGTCCTTCAGCAATTTCTCCTCTCATTCCCAGGTGGCTTCATCCTCTGTGTGGTGGCTCCACTGAACATTGCAAAACTTGATAACCTTGCTGCGGGTGACTCGACTGGCATACTCTAGAATCTTAACTGGTTTCTCCTCATAGGTCAAAGCACTGTCCAACTGAATCGCTTCCAGTGGCACTGTATCTCTCAGCGGTATATCAGCCATATCTGCGTGGAACTTCTTCAACTGGGAAACGTGGAACATGTCGTGAACTCCTGACAATCCTTCGGCAATTCCAACTTATAGGCTACTTCCCCCATACGCTCCAAAACTTTGTATGGGCCTACAAAATGTGGTGCTAACTTTCCCTTAATTCCAAAGCGCTTAACTCCTCGAAGTGGAGATACTCGAAGATAAACTCGGTCTCCGACTTCGTAAACTGTCTCCTTGCGTTTAGAATCTGCATAACTCTTCTGCCTGGATTGAGCTACCTTGAGCCTATCGCGAATCAATTTCACTTTCTGTTCAGACTCCTTTATTAGATCCGGTCCAAACAACTGGCGGTCTCCAACTTCATCACAAGACAATGGGGTCCTGCACCTCTTTCCGTACAAGGCTTCGAAAGGGGCCATCTTTAAACTGGATTGATAATTGTTGTTGTAAGAGAACTCTGCATATGGCAAATTCTCATCCCAACTAGATCCGTAATCTAGCGCACAGGCTCTCAGCATATCCTCCAAAATCTGATTGACTCTCTCGGTCTGTCCATCTGTCTGCGGGTGGAACGCTGTACTAAACTCCAGTCTGGTACCCAAAGTTTCATGCAACTGATTCCAGAACTTTGAGGTAAATTGGGTTCCTCTATCTGATACTATGCTCCTTGGAACTCCATGCAGACATACGATTCTGGTCATGTATATCTTTGCCAACTTTGCACTGGTATAGGTAGTCTTTACTAGAATGAAATGAGCTACCTTTGTCAAATGATCGACTACAACCCATATCAAGTCATAGCCTGAACGTGTTCTGGGCAATCCTGTAATAAAATCCATGCCTAGATTATCCCACTTCCATTCGGGTATCAGCAATGGCTGTAGCAATCCGACTGGCTTCTGATGCTCTGCCTTTACTCTCTAACATACATCACAAACTGCTACATGCTCCACAATATCCTTCTTCATTCCGGTCCACCAGAAGGTGTCCTTCAAATCCAAATACATTTTGGTATTTCCTGGGTGAATCGAATATGGTGAATCATGGGCCTCTTGTAAAATTAACTTCCTTATCTCCGAATCATTTGGTACATAAACACGGTCTTCAAACCATAAGGTATCGTGCTCATCCTCACGAAATCCTTTAGCTTTTCCTTTTCCCATTTTCTCCTTAATAGAAGCAATCTCCTTGTCAGTCTTTTGAGCTTCTCTGATCTTATCCATCAAAGTAGACTGAATCTCCAATGCTGCTACATAGCCTCTTGGAACTATTTCCAAACATAGCTCTCGAAGATTTTCGGCTAACTCCCTTGGTAAATCTCCCGTCATTAGTGTGTTGACGTGGCTTTTACGGCTCAACGCGCCAGCTACTACATTAACCTTTCCGGGGTGATAATGCAATTTCATATCATAATCCTTGATGAGCTCCAACCATCTCCTTTGCCTAAGATTCAACTCCTTCTGCGTGAAAATATACTTCAAACTCTTGTGATCCGTGTACACCTCACAATGGTTTCCAATGAGAAAATGTCTCCAAGTTTTTAATGCATGCACTATGGCTGCTAACTCCAAATCATGCGTAGCATAATTTAACTCATGCGGTTTAAGTTGTCGTGAGGCATAGGAAACCACTCTTCCTTCCTGCATAAGCACTGCTCCAAGTCCTCGACGTGAAGCATCGCAATACACCTCATAATCCTTGGTCTGATCTGGCAAAATCAATACTGGTGAGGTAACCAAACTTTTCTTTAATTCCTAGAAACTAGCCTCACATTCTTCACTCCATATGAACTTGGTATCCTTTTTCAACAACTCCATCATAGGCTCCGCAATCTTTGAGAAATTCTCAATGAATCTCTGATATTATCCTACGAGTCCAAGAAAACTCCGGATCTCTCCAACTGTTGTTGGGGCTTCCCAATTTGTCACGGTATCAACCTTAGTGGGATCTACTGCTATACCTTCTCCGGATATAACGTGTCCGAGAAATCCAACTTCTTTCAACCAAAACTCACATTTGCTAAACTTGGCATATATCTGGTGTTCTGTGAGCTTACCAAGTACCAAACGCAAATGCTCCTTATGCTCCTCCTCATTCTTCGAGTAAACAAGGATATCATCAATGAACACTACGACGAACTTATCCAAAAACTCCATAAACACTTTGTTCATCATGTTCATAAAATATGCAGGTGCGTTAGTCAGACCAAACGACATAACGGTATACTCGTACAGCCCATACCTGGTGGTAAAAGCCATCTTAGGTATATCCTGTTCTCGAATCTTCAACTGGTGGTATCCTGATCGCAGATCGATCTTGGAAAATACCTTAGCTCCATGCAATCGATCAAACAGATCATTGATCATCGGTAGTGGGTATTTGTTCTTGATGGTTACTTCATTTAATCCTCGATAATCAACAACCTTCCTTAACGATCCATCTTTCTTCTCCACTAAAAGTACTGGCGATCCCCAAGGTGAAGAACTTGGGCGAATATATCCTTTATCCAGTAACTCCTTAATCTGCTTCTTAATCTCCACCAAATCCTTTGCGGGCATCCTATATGGTCTCTTTGATATTGGCCCTGTGCCTAGCAAAAGCTCAATCAAAAACTCAATATCTCTATCCAGTGGCATGCCTGGCAACTCTTCTGGAAATACATCAGGGAAATCCTTCACTACTGGTACTTCCTCCTGCACAACTCCTGTTAGACAATTTACTTGAGTCCTTTTCGGCACATGTCGGGATACATACTTGATCCTTCTCCCTTCTGGGATGGTAAGCAAAATTGACTTACGGGCACAATCGATGTTTCCTCCATACATTGACAGCCAATCCATCCCCAGAATTACATCCAATCCTTGTGATTCCAAAATGATTAAATCCAAGGGAAACACATGCCTACCTATACTCAATGGCACTTGAAAACATCCTTGGCTAGCCATATACTCCGCTCCTGGTGAGCTTACTAACATAGGTGTTCTAAGAACTTTGGTGGGCAGACTATACTTATCCACAAATCCCCTTGATGTTTATGAATGTGATGCACCAGTATCGAAAAGAACTAGTGCAGTAAATGACTTAACCAAAAACTTACCGATTACTGCATCCAGCTGCTCTTCAACCTCCTCCACGTTAACGTGGTTCACCTGTCCCCTGTTGAAAGGGTTCGGCTTCTTCCCAGAGCTTCCATTGCATTACCATTCTGTGATTCAGGACATTCGTTGGCATAATGTCCGGTCTTCTGGCACTTAAAACAAGTGACTTGGCTCAGGTCTCTCTTGGCTGGGGTCGATGGGTTGGTGCGGTTCTGGCCGTTGCTTCCTCCATTCCCATTACCATTCTTGGTGCCATTGTGGTTGTGCGAGCTACCTCCTCCATGGGTATGCTGAAAATGTCCTCCCGGTCTAGGGGTAAAACGTGGCTTCTGCTGAGCTCCTGAATTGTACTTCCCTTGTCCATACTTCCTCTTGCGATTCTCAATCTGTTGCTGCTTCCCTTCAATCATGAGAGCATGATCTACCAACTCCTGGTAGTTGTTGAAGGTTGCTACCATCAACTACATGCTCAACTCATCATTCAGTCCTTCCAGAAACTTCTCCTGCTTAGCTGCATCCGTAGCAACGTCATTTGGGGAATAACGTGCTAGCTTAGTAAGGTCCTCCACATACTGGCCAACTGTCCGTCCTCCTTGGCGCAAGTTGCGAAACTCTCGCTTCTTCATGGCCATAGCTCCTGCTGAAATATGGGCAGTACAAAAAGCTTATTGAAACTGGTCCCACGTGACAGTGTCGACAAGGAAAGTGGCTGTGAAATTCTCCCACCATGATGCTGCGGGTCCTTCAAGCTGATGCGCGGCAAACTTCGCCTTTTCTGCATCTGTGCATCCTGCTGTGGTCAACTCCCTAGCTGTCTTACGGAGCCAATCATCTGCTACTATCGGCTCGGTGCTACTGGAAAACACCGGCGGATTCAGCCTAAGAAAACGGGCTAAGTGATCAATAGGTGGTGGTGGTGGGTTGTTGTTGTTGTTGTTCCCCTGATTCTGGTTCTGGACTAGCAACTGCATTAATGTGTTCTGCTGCTGGATCAACTGAGTTAGCTCCGGTGGGAAGGTAAATCCGGGGTCACGTCTCGGAGGCATCTGAGGGTTTAGAAAAGATGAGATTTAAGAATAGAGGGGGGTCTAAAGAGAAAACACTACCCATATGCACATGACGCAAAAGCAAACAATTCACTTCATTCAATCAATCAACAAGGGCATACAATCGATCTAACTATCGCAAAAGTGCTCGGACTACTATATTTACATGGTGGACTACTACTACTGATTTGGTGGTCTACTAGAAATATTCTTCGGTTGCAGATTCCATTATATCTGCTCCAGCTTCATCAACATAGTCATCATCGCTATCATCTGGATCCGAGTCGGTGTCGTCGATGATGATGTAGTCTTCCGGGCGAATCTCCTTGGGTTCTTCGTCTTCTTCTACTGGTGTAGGGCCTCCCATAAATATTCCAATCTTCTTGATCAGATCGTCATTCTTCTCCACTAATACTTCGATTTCCTCTTCATAATCTTCACATGTAGCCTTGAGTTCTTCCTCCAGTTCCTTGATTGTTGTCTTTGCCTTCTTCAGATCTATCATCAGTGCACATCTGGTTCTCCGGACGTCGAATGTGCTGGTTCAACTCCTAGATAAAAGTTGCAACTGATCTATCCTTCCTGGTACTGATCATCTCCCAGTGCTCATCTCGGCGCCCACAAATTTGGTAGATAGTATCCTTGAGATCATTGCGGTAGACTTCTCCAATGTGTCCCATGGCGATGTGAGCTGCCATGCTCTTTCCTAGATCCCAAGTTGGTGCATCAAAAGAAAACTCTATGGGCTCAGTGACTGGCATGAACGTCCTTCCTGGAACTTGAACTTGAATCATCCAGCACTCCTCTGCAGGTAGAGTGGCGTTGTAGGTTCCGGTGAAGCTTGGTACTCCTATGTTCAGGTATCTAGTGACTTCCTTCAAGTGACGTCCAAAGGGTGTATCTTCATCCGGTTGCGTGAACTTGTTCCTTGCATCCGCCATCCTAAAAGAGTAGGAAAAGATGATAAGTCAAAAAGAGAAGAGAGTGAGTAGTGATCTAGGTCTTTTAGCTTAGTGGTCGTGTCCTACAGTCAGCGTGTGCTCTGATACCATCTTGTAGTGACCAGACCTCAAACGGTCCAATCTCTGTGCTCAGGTGTCATCCCTGGATCAGTAATGCTGACACCACACAGTACTTGAAGGATTTATAACAGAGTAGCAATCACACACTTATTACATCGAGTGTCTCAAAAGAGAACTTATTACAATAAATATGGCTTAAGGCCATCTAATAACGATAATAGCGGAAGACTTTGAAGATAAGTGAGTCCATCAGCTCCAACGGCATCACTGAGTATAGAACCACGACCAAAAAGCACCTTAATCGTCGTCTGAAAAGTCTGCAACATTAACGTTGCAGCCCGAAACGGGTCAGCACATGGAATATGCTGGCAAAGTAACACATAGGGAGTAATGGAATGAATAGGCTATTCTATATGCATATTTGGCTGGTGGAAAGCTCTATGGTTAAAGTTTTGCATAAAGCCAATTTTTCCCTACTGCAAAGGAATAAATTTTATTTAAGTATCATGGTAGTTGTTAAACATTGAGAATGGTTGATAGCATTCTCAATCCCAATTAAGCATCATCATTAAACATAACCCAACAAAATTAATTTCAGAGTAACAAGATGAGATTCACAAGATAATCCAAGTACTAGATACTCAAGATGTCCATAACTGGGGAAACCGCTAATCATGATTAGTTTATACACTCTGCAGAGGTTTGCGCACTTTTCCCCACAAGACTCGATCGCCTCCGTTTGGTTTCTCGCACTACAAGGTGTTTGAGAAACGGATGACCGAGACATAGTCTTTCAGAAGCGCTAGCACCTTACGATCGGGTAGACCGTTACACCTACTTTCCCCTACATCTGCTAGTCTACCACTGTAAGAGTTTGCACAACTTAATCAACTATGCTAGAGCCCATAGTAGCTTGTGGCTGCACACGGAAGTTTCTAGCATGAATAATCTCATGATCCCTTTGAGCCTGGGTGGCGGTCCAAAAGAAAAACAGGCAATCGCTGGAATACCCAGGTGCCTCAATCCACCCAGATGTGTATTTAAGTTGCCACCTTAGATAAACCATTAATTTAACAATCTCACATCTGTCATGGATACACTCACCCAATCCATGTCTACTAGCATAGCATGGCACAATAAGCAAACGTAGAAGTAACTCCCAAAGGTTTGATAATAATAGGTAATAGGTACTACCTCAACTACTTCCCAAGCCCACAATTTAATTTGATCCTAATCATGCAATGTGTGAGCATTGATCTAATGCAATAAAACTGGGTAGTAGGAGGTATGATCAAAGTGTTACTTGCCTTGTTGATGATCCACAAAACCTAGCGATTCGAAGTAGCAAGCGGCGCACTCCGGGTACTCTATCACAAACAAACAAGCATACAATAAGTACTCAACTAGTGCACAGGTAAACCTCGAATAAAAGATCTAACCAGAAAGTTCAACTTAAGAACTCCGGTTGGCAAAAAGAATCAAATCGAACGAAGCAACGAAAGACAAACGGCAAAAGAAACAGGCTTCGTTTACTATTCTGGATCTAGGGAAATTTTTACAGTGGGAAAAACTTGTTTGAGTTGGTTAAACGGAAAGAGGGTTTCGAGACGAAACTCCAGGCGCTTGAATCGCCTGATTCCGATAAACGAGCGAAAAGTTAGACTAAAACGAAAATCGGATCAAGAATCGCGATCTGAAAAAAATCGCGGATTTAATCCGAGAAAAAGAAAAACGACGAACATTCGTTAAAACGAACGAACAGATGAACGATCGCTGATTAAATAAACCGGAAAAACCGATCTATTTAAAAAACCAAAACTAAAAAACCGAACAAAACCGACAAAAAACGATCGGTTTTCTAAAAAAACGGCGGCGAAAAAACTACCTACAGCGGCGGCGGATGGGCGGGGCGGGGCGGCGGCGGGGCGGCGGCCTAGGGTTAGGGTTCGGGGGCGGCGGCGACTTGGGCTGGCCTCGGGCCTCGGGGCGCTATATAAAGGGCCCGGCCTGGCCGGTTACGGCCCAAGGTCGGTTCGGACTCTTTTTATATATATATATATATAATTACGCTCAGAAAAAAACAAAAGGAATACTAAACAGACTCCAAAAATCCCAAAATAAACTTTCACCGGCTTCTAAAATCAAGCCGCACAGGATGAACATTTATTTGGGGCCTAAATGCAATTTTGAAAAACGCGCATTTTTCCCTAATTCAAATAAAATAGCAAATAAATCCAAATAAAATCTTATTTGATTTTTTTATTAAATCCTCAATATTTCTTTATTTTTGGAAAGTCATTTTATTCCCTCTCTCATATTTTGATAATACAAATAATTGAAGATAAAATAAATAAAATCAAATGATCCTATTTTCAAAATTTGAGAAAACTCAAATATGAAAATAACGAAATCCCCAACTCTCTCCGAGGGTCCTTGAGTTGCATAGAATTTTCTAGGATCAGCCAAGATGCAAATAAAATATGATATAAAATGATGATCTAGTGTATAACATTCCAAATTGAAAATTTGGGATGTTACAATTGAACTAAAAGATGCAAAACATTACTCTAAATAACAGCAAGGAAATCCTAATAAAAGAAAATGATGCTCCAAGCAAAACACATATCATGTGGTGAATAAAAATATAGCTCCAAGTCAAGTTACCGATTAACAAAGATGAAAGAGGGGATGCCATCTGGGGCATCCTCAAGCTTAGGCTCTTGGCTATCCTTGAATATTACCTTGGGGTGCATTGATCGTCCCCAAGCTTAGGCTCTTGCCACTCCTTATTACGTAGTTCATCGAATCTTTACCCAAAACTTGAAAACTTCACAACACAAAACTTAACAGAAAACTCGTAAGCCCCGTTAGTATAATAATGCAAATCACCACTTAGGTACTGTCAAGACAAGATTCATAATTTTTATCACATGATTCCTACTTTACCCTATCATTTATACAATTTATATGAAGCAATATAAGCCATAGAAACTAGAAAACAAGAAAACTATGCATCAAAAACAGAATCTGTCAAAAACAAAACAGTCTATAGTAATCTGTAACTCTTGAATACTTCTGTAACTCCAAAAATTCTGAAATAATAGGAAAACCTGAGTAATTTGTTTATTAATCTTCTGAAAAACGAATAAGTATTTTATCACGCTTCTGTTAAAATTTAGAATTGTTTTCCTAAGCACAAAAGTTTCTATTTTCAGCAAGATCGAATCAACTATCACCATAGATCATCCCAAAGGTCTTACTTGACACTTTAATGAAACAAAAGTTGTAAAACATGATTACTACAGTAGCATAATCATGTGAACACACCAAAACAGTGGGTATAAATGTTGGGTTGTCTCCCAACAAGCGCTTTTCTTTAATGCCTTTCTAGCTAGGCATGATCATTTTAATGATGCTCACATAAAAGATAGGAATTGAAACATAATGGGAGCATCATGAAGCATATTACAAGCGCATTTAAGTCTAACCCACTTCCTATGCCTAGGGATTTTGTGAGCAAACAACTTATGGGAGCAAGAATCAACTAGCATAGGAAGGTAAAACAAGCATAACTTCAAGATTTTCAACATATAGAGAGGAAACTTGATATTATTGCAACTCCTACAAGCATATATTACTCCATCATAATAATTTTCAGTAGCATCATGAATGAATTCAACAATATAATTATCACATAAATCATTCTTTTCATGATCTACAAGCATAGAAATTTTATTACTCTCCACATAGGCAAATCTATTCTCATCAATAGTAGTGGGAGCAAACTCAACGAAATAACTATCATGTGAGGCATAATCCAATTGAAATTTAAAATCATGATGACAAGTTTCATGGTTATCATTATTATTTATAGCATACATGTCGCCACAATAATCATCATAAATAGGAGGCGTGCTTTCATCATAATAAATTCGCTCATCAAAACTTGGGGGACAAAAAATATCATCTTCATCAAACATAGCATCCCCAAGCTTATGGCTTTGCATATCATTAGAATCGTGGATATTCAAAGAATTCATACTAACAACATTGCAATCATGCTCATCATTCAAAGATTTAGTGCCAAACATTTTTATGCATTCTTCTTCAAACACTTTGGCACAATTATTGGAATCCTTATTTTCATGAAAGACATTAAAAAGATGAAGCATATGAGGCAACCTCAATTCCATTTTTGTAGTTTTCTTTTATAAACTAAACTAGTGATAAAACAAGAAACTGAAAGATTCGATTGCAAGATCTAAAGATATACCTTCAAGAACTAACCTCCCCAGCAACGGCGCCAGAAAAGAGCTTGATGTCTACTACGCAACTTTATCCTTGTAGACGTTGTCGGGCCTCCATGTGCAGAGTTTTGTAGGACAATAGCAAATTTCCCTCAAGTGGATGACCTAAGGTTTATCAATCTGTGGGAGGCATATGATGAAGATGGTCTCTCTCAAACAACCCTGCAACCAAATAACAAAGAGTCTCTTGTGTCCCCAACACACCCAATACAATGGTAAATTGTATAGGCGCACTAGTTCGGCGAAGAGATGGTGATACAAGTGCAATATGGATGGTAGATATAAGTTTTTGTAATCTGAAAATATAAAAACATCAAGGTAAATAGTAGTAAAAGTGAGCGAAAACAGTATTGCAATGCTTGAAAACAAGGCCTAGGGTTCATACTTTCACTAGTGCAAGTTCTCTCAACAATGATAACATAATTGGATCATATAACAATCCCTCAACGTGCAACAAAGAGTCACTCCAAAGTCACTAATAGCGGAGAACAAACGAAGAGATTATTGTAGGGTACGAAACCACCTCAAAGTTATTCTTTCTGATCGATCTATTGGGCTATTCCTATAAGTGTCACAAACAACACTAGAGTTCATACTAAAATAACACCTTAAGACACACATCAACCAAAACCCTAATGTCACCTAGATACTCCAATGTCACCACAAGTATCAGTGGGTTCGATTATACAATATGCATCACACAATCTCAAATTCATCTATTCAAACCAACACAGAGAACTTCCAAGAGTGCCCCCAAAGTTTCTACCGGAGAGTCAAGACGAAAACATGTGCCAACCCCTATGCATAAGTTCACAAGGTCATAGAACCCGCAAGTTTATCACCAAAACATACATCAAGTAGATCACGTGAATATTCCATTGTCACCACAGATAAGCACATGCAAGACATACATCGATCAAGTGTTCTCAAATCCTTAAAGACTCAATCCGATAAGATAACTTCAAAGGGAAAACTCAATCCATTACAAGAAGGTAGAGGGGGAGAAACATCATAAGATCCAACTATAATAACAAAGCTCGCGGTACATCAAGATCGTGCTAAATCAAGAACACAAGAGAGAGAGAGAGAGAGAGAGAGAGAGATCAAACACATAGCTACTGGTAAATACCCTTAGCCCCGAGGGTGAACTACTCCTTCCTCATCATGGAGAGCACCGGGATGATGAAGATGGCCACCGGTGATGATTCCCCCCTCCGGCAATGTGCCGGAACAAGGTCCCGATTGGTTTTTGGTGGATACAGAGGCTTGCGGCGACGGAACTCCCAATCTAGGTTATGTTCTGGAGGTTTGGGGATATATAAGAGGTATTGGCGTCGAGAACAAGTCAGGGGAGGCCACGAGGGGCCCACAAGGTCGAAGGGCGCGCCCTACGGGGGTGGGGGCGCCCTCCACTCTTGTGGAGGCCTCGGGACTCCTCTAGTGCATCTCCGGTACTCATTGGGCTTCTTTTGGTCCAAAACCAATCGTCGTAAAGTTTCAGGTCATTTGGACTCTGTTTGATATTCCTTTTTTGTAAAACTCAAAAAAAAGGAAAAACAGAAACTGGCACTAGGCTTTAGGTTAATAGGTTAGTCCCAAAAATCATATAAAATAGCATATAAATGCATGTAAAACATCCAAGATAGATAATATAATAGGTAAACTAGAATAACCATCTAATATAATCTTTTGACGCAGGTATTTGAGAGAAACCAGAATAACCATCTAGAAAGCAAAAATGAGTATGTTTGGATAATCTTTCTAGCATTTGATCGATAAAAGGTAAAGGGTAATGATCTTTTCTAGTAGCTTTATTTAATTTGCGAAAATCAATTACCATCCTATAACCTGTAACAATTCTTTGTGCAATCAATTCATTCTTATCATTAGGAACAACAGTAATACCTCCCTTCTTAGGGACACAATGAACATGACTTACCCATTGACTATCAACAATAGGATAAATTATACCTGCCACCAGAAGCTTCAATATTTCATTCCTTACCACTTCTTTCATCTTAGGATTTAACCGTCGTTGATGATCAACAACTGGTTTAGCATCTTTCTCAAATTTAATTTTGTGCTGACATAGAGTGGGACTAATGCCCTTAAGATCATCGAGAGTATATCCAATAGCGGCACGATGCTTCTTATGAGTTTTCAATAATTTATTTTCTTCATGCTTTGAAAGGTTACGCTAATAATAATAGGATATATCTTCTTTTCATCAAGATAAGCATATTTCAGAGTATCAGGTAATTGTTTGAGCTCAAACACGGGATCACCCTTAGGTGGAGGAGAATCCCCAAGGATTTCAATAGGCAAATTGTGTTTCAAAATAGGTCCTTGTTTAAAGAGTACTTCATTTATTTCCCTTCTTTCATTCATAAACATATCATTTTCATTGTCTAACAAATATTGTTCTAAAGGATCAGCAAGAGGCACGGCAATAGAAGCAAGACCAATAATTTCATCCTTACTAGGCAATTCTTTATCATGTGGTTGTCTACGAAATTTAGAGAAATTAAAATCATGAGACATATCCCCTAAACCAACAGTAACAATGTCTTTCTTGCAATCTATATTAGCATTAACAGTATTCAAGAAAGGTCTACCAAATATAATGGGACAAAAATTATCTTGTGGGGAACCAAGAACAAGAAAATCAGTAGGATATTTTATCTTCCCACACAAGACTTCAACATCTCTAACAATTCCAATTGGTGATATAGTATCTCTATTAGCAAGCTTAATAGTAACATCAATATCTTCTATCCCAGCCGGTGCAATACCTTTCATAATATCTTTATATAAGGTATAAGGTATTGCACACACACTAGCACCCACATCACATAAGCCATGATAACAATGATCTCCTATTTTAACAGAAACAACAGGCATGCCAACAATAGGTTTGTGTTTATCTTTAGTATCAGGTTTAGCAATCGTAGCAGCTTCATCACGGAAATATATAACATGCCCATAAATATTATCAACCAAGAGATTTTTAACAGTAGCAATACTAGGTTCAACTTTAATTTTCTCAGAGGGTTTGGGTGTTCTAATATTACTTTTGTTAACCACAGTCGAAGCTTTAGCATGATCCGTTATTCTAACAGGGAAAGGAGGTTTGTCAATATAAGCAGTCGGAACAATAGGATCAACATTATAAGTAATAGTTTCTTCTTCAACTTTAATAGGTTCTACTAATTTAACTTCAATGGGAGGATGATATTTAAACCACTTCTCCTTAGGGAGATCAACATGAGTAGCAAAAGATTCACAAAAAGAAGCTACTATCTCAGAGTCAAGTCCATATTTAGTGTTAAAATCACGAAAAGCATCAGTATCCATAAAAGATATAACATAATCAAAATTAAGGTTTATACCCGACTCTTTACCTTCGTCGAGATATCAATCTTCAGAGCTGAGTTTAATTATTTCCAATAAATCCCATTTGAATTCAGTATCATTCTTCATATAGGAACCAGTACAAGAAGTATCGAGCATGGATCGAACATTACGAGAAAGCCGAGCATAAAATTTTTGAATAATAATTTCTCTTGAGAGCTCATGATTGGGGCATGAATATAACATTGACTAAAGCCCCCCTGTAACACCCACAATGCGGCTATATCTCCCACGTGTCGGGGCATGACTTAGAGGCATAGCCGCATGGTAGTTTTGTCGCAAGAGGGGTAATCTTCACACAATCCCATGTACTGAATAAGAAAGGCATAAAGAGTTGGCTTACAATCACCACTTCACACAATACATAAATAAATCATACATCATACAAAGTACAATCAAAGGTCCGACTACGGAACCAAAATAAAGGAAGACAACCCAAAATGCTAGATCCCCGATTGTCCCAATTGGGCACCACTACTGATCATCCGGAAAAGACACATGCAACGACCAAGATCTTCATTGAGCTCCCACTTGAGCTCGGTTGCGTCACCTACACTGGTATCATCGGCACCTGCAACTGTTTGGAAGTATCTGTGAGTCACGAGGACTCGGTAATCTCACACCCGCGAGATCAAGACTATTTAAGCTTATGGGTAGGAGAAGGGTAATGAGGTGGAGCTGCAGCAAGCACTAAGCAAATATGGTGGCTAACATACGCAAAAAAGAGCGAGAAGAGAAGCAACGCAACGGTCGTGAAGCTAGAAGTGATCCTCAAACTACTTACGTACAAGCATAAGACAAGACCGTGTTCACTTCCCGGACTCTGCCGAAAAGAGACCATCACGGCTACACACGCGGTTGATGCATTTTAATTAAGTCAAGTGTCAAGTTCTCTACAACCGGACACTAACGAATTCCCATCTGCCACATAACCACGGGCACAACTCTTGAAAGTTTATACCCATCATGACAATTTGGGAGGCTTGATAAACAAGTGGTAGGTAGCGCGACATAGCGATAGAGCGAAAAACTAGCAAGCAAAGATAGAAGTGATATCGAGGGTATGGTCGTCTTGCCTGAGATCCCACAAGGAAGAAGAACGAGTCCAAGAAGTAGACGAACGGACGTAGTTGAACGAATCCTCACAACTCCGGAACGAAACTGAAGTTAACGAGAGAAGCAACCCGGAAAGAAGCAAGCAACATAGTAAACAACCATCACATAAACATGGCATGATGCACAACCAAGTATGATTCATGTCCGGTTTAATGAGTCATGGCATGGCAAAGTGCACAAACAATACTACAAGTTAAGCGGAGCTCAATATGCAACGAGTTGCATATTGACGAAACACCACATACATTTATTTAGTTCTCTCTTGTTATGTACCCAACAATATTAAATGTTGTTAAATATGGCAAGAGGTGAACCATAAGAAAACTACCTATCTAGGCAAGTTTAAATGAGGCCGGAACAACAAACAACAATTCCGGAAAAATCCCCATGTGCATATTTTAAGGTTGGTATTGTTCTGCCCTAAACCATATTTTAGAGGTGTTAAACATGCAAGATGAGTGCACCAAGTTAAACTAGGAATTTTTCTACCCCATTTACATATGAAGTTTATTAAATTCCGAGTTACGGTTATTTAGTTATGAAATAAAACATTTTAACATGGCATATGAGCAAATTCAAACAAACAACATTTTAAACTTTTTTAACATGGATGAAAGTAGCATATTATGAAACTAGACAAAATGCTAAGCAAGTTACGTGTTTACATCATTTTAATCCGATGCACTATTTGTGAGTTACTAAATGCATGAAGTTTAGGGGCTAAACTGCAAAACAGTAAACCCTAGACTAAATAGACAAATTCGCAGGTCAGGAAAAAAAACTATCGGGCCGAAACTGTAGGCTGGCCCAATGGGAGAAAAAAAGGTTGGGCGCTAGGGATGGCCTCACCCAGTGGGCCTTGGCCCAGATCGGTGAAAAGGGAGAGGCCGGCAGGGGCGCGCTGGGCTCTGGACGCGCTGGTCGTAGCCCAGTCATGGGTCAACGCACGGCAGTGCTCGTTCGAGTGAGGCATTCGCTGCAGGGAAGCAGAGGAAGGCGGCGTGCCACAGGGAGGTCCTCCGGCGAGGCAGGGAACGATTGGAAGATGCCGGAGAGCAGCAGATCCGGGCGCGGGCGGCATCGGGGCCCCAACTCCGGCCGGATCTAGGCAGAGATGACCGGATCCACCGCGGGGATGGCGAGGCCAGCGAGCTCCGGTGAGTGGAGGGCGACCTGGGGCGGAGCAGTGGGTCAGTGGGAGGTGGCGGCGACGGATGGCGGTGCAGGGGACCGACAAGGCCGACAGGATGCGCGAGAAGCAGGGTCGCGGGTGCTGGTGGTCTCCGGCACGGGCAACGACAACTAGCGGCGCTCTGTAGGAGCTTGGGTGCGCGGGACGAGCCCCTGGCTCAGGCGCTCGCGGGTGCCTGCGGCTGCAGCGGCGGGCGGCTCGGGCCTGGGCGGGCCCGCGATGGGCCTCCAGGGCCGCGGCGAAGTTGGGGGAGGCGGGCGCGACGTGGCTTCATCGGAGCGCGCCAAGCGGCGGGGATGCAGTGGCCGGCGCGGAAACGGAGGGGAGTTGCGACGCTGATGATTGGGGTGGCGCGGAAAACAAGGAGGGGGTTAGAAGGCTGCCAAAAATGGAAGGGGAGGGGGTTTAAATAGGAAAGGAGGCTAGGATTAGGGTTAGGAGGGGTTTCTGGAGCGCTTCGGAGCCTCCGATCATGATCGTGCGGCTCCGGACAGAGGGGGAACTAGGTGGGGTTTGTGGGCTGTGTAGGAGAGGTCTCAGGCTGAGAAGAGAGAGACGGAAATGCAGACCGACAAGGTTTCCGGAGACCGAAAACGTCCGATGTTTGACCGGCTTATAGTGCCTCTATATGTTTAACGGTTGGGCTATCAAACGAGCTCCGAATGCGAGGAAACTTGACAGATGGTCTACCTACACTATAATAAGACCGCATGCCAACTTTCATCCCATTCCGAGAACATTTTCCGGCCACTTATAAAATAATATTACGAACATGTCGCGGGCGCGTGCAAGTGTGTCTGGGCTCAGAACGGACAATGGAAGGAACGGGGAGACCGGGACGGATGCAAGTTTTGAAAACATGCAGATGCAATGCGGATGATGACATGGCAAGATGCAACACACAAGCGAATGACAAGGCAACAACAGCGAATAACTGGAAGACACCTGGTGCGACGGTCTCGGGGCGTTACAACACTCCGCCACTACAAGAGGATCTCGTCCCGAGATCTAGGATGGCACCGGAGAGAAACGGAAGAGGAAGACAAGAGGTAAAACTAAGTTGCTTCTTTGACAAACAATTGAAACCAAAGAACCTTGATAGGTTAAACAATTTCGAGAAAAGAATACAACGGAGATGAACGAAGTTGAAAACACTCCGTTAGAAAAGAGGAACAAGGAACATTTCGAAAACCTTGGGGTTGCAAGACATGAATGAAGAGCTCCAGCGACAAGGAAGGACAAGTAACCACTCCATTTGAAACGGAATAAGCAAGGGAAAATAGAAGATAGATCATTGGAATAAAAGAATGGAGAGGAAAATGCCAACTTATGCCACAAATGAGCTTGGAGAGCACCCTTCTAAGAAAGTTATAACGGAGTTGTTGGAAAACCAACAACGAAAAGATAAGCTTGATGTGGGCTTATGAAAGACATCTCAAAATTATGAGGTGACGACCTGCCACTCACGGGAAAAAGATCTGATTGAGAGGTAGAAAAGATAGAAAACTTCTTCCACCGAGGTGATAAGAAAACTTGGATCATAGGTAATCATCACAACGAGCAACATTCCCAATGGAAGGCTTTAGGTGAAATCTATACCAAGATAACTCCAAGGAAGAAAGTGATGGGTTTAAATATCCCATTTCTGACAACTTGTCAATCATGAAACATGAAGGGAAACTTTCTAAATAACATAACACCACCTCAAAAGATGAGATATGAAAGAATTGCACTTCGGAATGCAAGATGAAGAATGCTTGACCTCCTCAAAACAAAACATGTGTTGAGAACCATGTTTGTCTTTGAGTATAGCTTGGCGGATCAAAACTTCGAGAGAAAATCTTGAAGAACAATTGAAGAATGAAAGGAATCCTTGAATGATCAAAAAGAAGTGAAGGATGAAAAGAATAAGATTGAAGCCTTGCAATGATTGGATGGAGCTTTGCAACGAGATAAAGTGGAAACTTGGAACTCCGGAAAGAAAAGATAAAGCATCTCGAATAGAGAATGTGATATGATGAACCACTCTGAAAAGAAGAAACTAGATCGCTTGAAAGAAACAATAATAAGAATTATGTTATGCGTATCCCTCACCAATTTAAATTGATGACAATCAACGGATTTGGCATACTACTTATTCTCGTAGAACGGATTAAGATAGATATGGCGAAAACATGGGAAGATCTTCAACGAACCACCGGTAGGATTGAAACAACAAATAAATTGATGTGATAACGTATGAAGAGAAATGTTGATCGAACCACTATAAGGATTGAAAATGAACAAAGAAAAGATAGTGAAACACCGGGAAGAATTAGAAAATGAACGAAGATACTTTAGATAATTTAGATGCAAGTGAAAGAAGAGATCCTGAGCTGATTAGAGAATACTTGAATGAAGCACTGGTATGATTTGGAGAACGAGAGCTGAAAAGCTGGAATGAATAATTCTGAGATGATGGGCTCCGGAGAATCAAACTGAAAAGACTCCTAAATTGCTCCGGATGGGTGAAAAAAATTCTCACAATTGGAAATAATTATGAGAGGATGGCATCAAGCTTGAACCATGAATCTTTAGAAGAACGGGTAAGAATTTAAGAGGAGCTCTTCTTCGGTCTTTAAAATCCAAGAATGACGGTGAGAAACACCACCATGATTTATTGAGGCACTCCGGAATGAAAAATAGAAAGGTTGAACCAACGATGAAAAGAATTTGAAAGATCTTGGAGAAAGACATTTGACTGATGACAATTCATTCTTACGTCAAACTTTGAAAAGAATTTAAGAGTAACTCCGGAAAAATTAGAAGAGTCAGGTAAGATCCTGGGAAAAGACCTGTGGGTTAGGGCCCACTCAAAAGAAACACCTTCGAACGATTACTTGAAAGGGAGATTGCACCGGTTGATTTAAATGGCTTGAATGAGATAACATCCTCAAAAGAACTTGAGTGAATTGAGAATGGAAACTTGAATCTTCTGAGATATCTTCAGCACTTCGGATATGAATAGAGAGAGATAAACGATTAAGAGGTGCACCGGCATGAGAAAGCATTTGAAACGAAGAAAAGATATGATGACAAAGCTTGAATTGAACCCATCGGAGAAGAAAAGAATGAAGAATGATGAACTTGTAGAGCATCTTCATGAGAACCACCGGGTATGAACATTGACGGAAAAGAATGGAGAAACTTCCCATTAATAAAAGGATACTTGATTAAGACATCTGATTCCTTGAAGGAAAAGGGTGGGAGGGCGGGAAAACAAAGGCAACTTGGGACGGATGAAACAAATAACGTTGAGAAGACTTTGAGTTGATCTTGCGGATGGGGAAAATGATAGGATCATCTTGAAGAGAATCACAACGGTTGGAAAGAATTGACATGACAACCTCGATGATCAAGAAGGATTGGTATTCACATAGAAGTGTGAGAACACCACTTAGGGAAGGTATGGAATCAACACTTGACATTGAAGCAACTCGAATACCACAACTCAAAACAAAACAAAGGATTGGCTTGCAAAATAAGCCGGAAACAAACATATGATAGATCCCATATCGTATCATGTGTTTGTTGGAAAGGTTATTCTAGGAGCTACTTGAATTCACACTGATAAACTCCCGAAACTTTCTGGTTATGCAACAGGTGTTGGGGATACAGGGGAAGCATAATATCTCACCCAAACTAACAATCCCTACATCCAGCTGTATCCATCCTTCAACACATAACCAAGAAACCTTCGGAAATCATGTACCTCAACCTTCGAAAAGCATCCGTTATACAAGTTATGGCAATACTCTCGAACTCCCGCCCCAGTACTGGGTAGCGTTGAGGTTATCTCACCAACAACTGCATAAAAGAGATTTTCGATGTCGGCGAAACTCAGGTATTCCAGAAGTGCAACAATAAAATTGTGACGACAACACCTCAGAGCTCAACTCCCCGGGACATTGCCACAACCCCTAAATGTCAGGAGGCACCAAGAACAATGTTCTCGTCACAAGACTATTAGAACGATTCCAAGATACACGTGTGATCTAAAAAAATCGTGAAATTTGAGGAGAGGGAAGTCAAAAATTCTACGTCAGGAGGCCTCACCAGAGCGACAAAGGGACTGAGGAGTAAAAAGAATCCTACTCTCCTCTATATATAATCCTAAGACTCAAAACATTTTGTTCTAGACTCAACAACGTCAGCAATTCGATCAAGCAGGGGGCTCCTAAGTCGGGGATGGCTCTGATTACCAACTTGTAACACCCACAATGCAGCTATATCTCCCATGTGTCGGGGCACGACTTAGAGGCATAGCCGCATGATAGTTTTGTCGCAAGAGGGGTAATCTTCACCACAATCCCATGTACTGAATAAGAAAGGGATAAAGAGTGGGCTTACAATCGCCACTTCACACAATACATAAATAAATCATACATCATTCGAAGTACAATCAAAGGTCCGACTACGGAACCAAAATAAAGGAAGACAACCCCAAATGCTAGATCCCCGATCGTCCCAACTGGGCACCACTACTGATCATCTGGAAAAGACACATAACAACAACCAAGATCTTCATCGAGCTCCCACTTAAGCTCGGTTGCGTCACCTTCACTGGTATCATCGGCACCTGCAACTGTTTGGAAGTATATGTGAGTCACGAGGACTCAGCAATCTCACACCCGCGAGATCAAGACTATTTAAGCTTATGGGTAGGAGAAGGGTAATGAGGTGGAGCTGCAGCAAGCACTAAGCAAATATTGTAGCTAACATACGCAAATAAGAGCAAGAAGAGAAGCAACGCAATGGTCGTGAAGCTAGAAGTGATCAAGAAGTGATCCTGAAACTACTTACGTTCAAGCATAACATAAGACCGTGTTCACTTCCCGGACTCCGCCGAAAGAGACCATCACGGCTACACACGCGGTTGATGCATTTTAGTTAAGTCAAGTGTCAAGTTCTCTACAACCGGACATTAACAAATTCCCATCTGCCACATAACCACGGGCACGGCTCTCGAAAGTTTATACCCTGCAGGGGTGTCCCAACTTAGCCCATCACAAGCTCTCACGGTCAATGAAGGATATTCCTTCTCCCGAAAAGACCCGGTCAGTCTCAGAATCCCGGTTACAAGAAATTTCAACAATGATAAAACAAGATCAGCAAAGCCGCCCAATGTGCCGACAATCCCGATAGGAGTCGCACATATCTCGTTCTCAGGGCACACCGGATGAGACATCCTAGGAGTAAAACCAGCCCACAAGTTTCCCCGAGGTGGCCCCGCAGGCAGCTCGTTCGGACCAACACTTAGAGAACCACTGGCCCGGGGGGTTTAAAATAAAGATGACCCTCGGGAGCGCGACTCCCAAGGGAAAACTATAGGTGGTGGTGAGGCAAATGGTAAAACCAAGGTTGGGCCCTGCTGGAGGAGTTTTATTCAAAGCAAGCTGTCAAGGGGTTCCCATAACACCCAACTGCGTAAGGGACGCAAAATCAAGGAACATAACACCGGTATGACAGAAACTAGGGTGGCAAGAGTGGAACAAAACACCACGCATAAGGCCAAGCCTTCCACCCTTTACCAAGTATATAGATGCATTAATTAAACAATAGATATAGTGATATCCCAACAAATCCATGTTCCAACATGGAACAAACTTCAACTTCCGTGCAACTAGCAATGATATAAGAGGGGCTGAGCAAAAGCGATAACATAGCCAAACAACGATTGCTAGGATGGTTAAAAAAGGTTAGAGGCTATCATGACAATTTGGGAGGCTTGATAAACAAGTGGTAGGTAGCGTGACATAGCGATAGAGCGAAAAACTAGCAAGGAAAGATAGAAGTGATATCGAGGGTATGGTCATCTTGCCTGAGATACCGCAAGGAAGAAGAACGAGTCCAAGAAGTAGACGAACGGACGTAGTTGAACGAATCCTCACAACTCCGGAACGAAACTGAAGTTAACGAGAGAAGCAACCCGAAAAGAAGCAAGCAACATAGTAAACAACCATCACATAAACATGGAATGATGCACAACCAAGTATGATGCATGTTCGGTTTAATGAGGCATGGCATGGCAAAGTGCACAAACAATACTACAAGTTAAGCGGAGCTCAATATGCAACGAGTTGCATATTGACGAAACACCAGATACATTCATTTAGTTCTCTCCCGTTTTGTACCCAACAATATTAAATGTTGTTAAAAATGTCAAGAGGTGAAGCATAGGAAAACTACCTATCTAGGCAAGTTTAAATGAGGCCGGAACAACAAACAACAATTCCGGAAAAATCCCCATGTATATATTTTAAGGTTGGTACTGTTCTACCCTAAACCATATTTTAGAGTTGTTAAACATGCAAGATGAGTGCACCAAGTTAAACTAGGAATTTTTCTACCCCATTTACATATAAAGTTTATTAAATTCCGAGTTACGGTTACTTAGTTATGAAATAAAACATTTTAACATGGCATATGAGCAAATTCAAACAAGCGACATTTTATTAACATGGATGAAAGTAGCATATTATGAAACTAGACAAAATTCTAAGCAAGTTACGTGTTTACATCATTTTAATCCGATGCACTATTTGTGAGTTATTAAATGCATGAAGTGTAGGGGCTAAACTGCAAAATAGTAAATCCTAGAATAAATAGACAAATTCGCAGGTCAGGAAAAAAAGCTATCGGGCCAAAACTGTAGGCTGGCCCAACAGGAGAAAAAAAGGAGGGGCGCTGGGGGTGGCCTCACCTAGTGGGACTTGGCCCAGATCGGTGAAGAGGGAGAGGCCGGCAAGGGCGCGCTGGTCGCAGCCCAGTCGTGGGTCAACGCGTGGAGGCGCTCATTCGAGCGAGGCTGAAAGGATCGAGAAGAGGTGTCTAAAGGGGGGTGATTAGACACTAAGTACCAAAAGTTGTAGTTTTTAATTTCTTTAAGTTGAAGTGGAGCTTTGGCACAATTTTAACAAGCACAATACATATCAAGCAAGCATGCAAATAGTATATGAGCAGCGGAAAATAAAGCATGCAACTTGCAAGAATGTAAAAGGATGGGATTGGAGTGTGCAAACGCAATTTGGAGACACAGAGATTTTTGAGACGTGGTTCCGATAGGTGGTGCTATCGTACATCCATGTTGATGGAGACTTCAACCCACGAAGGGTAACGGCTGCGCGAGTCCACGGAGGGCTCCACCCATGAAGGGTCCACGAAGAAGCAACCTTGTCTATCCCACCATGGTCGTCGCCCACGAAGGACTTGCCTCACTAGCGGTAGATCTTCACGAAGTAGGCGATCTCCTTGCCCTTACAAACTCCTTGGTTCAACTCCACAATCTTGTCGGAGGCTCCCAAGTGACACCTAGCCAATCTAGGAGACATCACTCTCCAAGAAGTAACAAATGGTGTGTTGATGATGAACTCCTTGCTCTTGTGCTTCAAATGATAGTCTCCCCAACACTCAACTCTCTCTCACGGGATATGGATTTGGTGGAAAGAAGATTTGAGTGGAAAGCAACTTGGGGAAGGCTAGAGATCAAGATTCATATGGTAGGAATGGAATATCTTGGCCTCAACACAAGTGTAGGTGGTTCTCTCTCAGAAAAAGTAAGTTGGAAGTGTAGGTTCGTTCTGATGGCTCTCTTTATGAATGAAGAGGAGGTGGAGGGGTATATATAGCCTCCACACAAAATCTAACCGTTACACACAACTTGCCAATCTCGGTGGGACCGAATTGGTAACTCGGTCGGACCGATTCAGCAAATCTAGTGACCATTAGGATTTTCGGTGGGACCGATATGGTTAGGGTTAGGGCATAACGTAATCTCGGTGAGACCGATTACACAAACTCGGTGAGACCGATTTTGGTAATAAGCTAACCAGAGAGTTGGTCAGGTAAACTCGGTGGGACCGATTCGCTCATTTCGGTGAGACCGAAATGTTACGAAAGGGAAACAGAGAGTTTACATTGCAATCTCGGTAGGACCGATTACGCAAACTCGGTGAGACCGATTTTGGTAATAGATCCATACAGAGAGATTGCAATTCCATCTCGGTGAGACCGAGATCCCTATCGGTGAGACCGATTTTCCTAGGGTTTGTGCCAGTGGCTATGACATCTGAACTCGGTGGCGCCGGATAGAAAGAATCGGTGGGGCCGAGTTTGACTTTTGGTTTAGGTCATATGTGGATGTGAGAAAGTAGTTGAGGGCTTTGGAGCATATTACTAAGCACTTTGAGCAAGAGCCTCATTAAGCAACACCTCATCCCTCCTTGATAGTATTGGTTTTTCCTATAGACTCAATGTGATCTTGGATCACTAAAATAGAAAATGTAGAGTCTTGAGCTTTGAGCTTGAGCCAATCCTTTTTTCATTATCATTTTGAAGGGGTTCCACATCCTCTAGTCCATGTCACTTCATTGTTGAACTTATCTCAAACATACTAGGTAAAAGTGTTAGTCCAACAAGAGATATGTTGACATTAATTACCAAAACCACCTAGGGAGCACTTGTGCTTTCAATCTCCCCCTTTTTGGTAATTGATGACAACATACATCAAAGCTTTAGATAAAGATATAGAGAATAGTAAGTAAAGCTTTGAAAAGACATGTAACATGCATAGGCTCCCCCTACATGTATGCAATCATGTGAATATGGAATATATGAGCATGTGAATGCATAAACATGACAGAGTAAGCAATGTGTTACATGTATCTTGGCTATATGCATCAGAGCAAATGATGTGAATATGAGAAATGTACCTTCATGTTCATGAGTCCTTCTTGCAAACAGTATGTACATCAGCAAGAATTTCTCATACACATGACTGTGATGCATATACTTACCTTGTGGTCTTGAGTTGGCTTAGGATGGGATGAACCTGCGTAAACAAGGTTAGATAACACAGATACACCTTCTAGCCAGAGCAAACAAAAAAACCACAAGAGTACCAAGACTGGGATGACATGTAGAGTGAGTACTAAGTACCACATTGGATATAGACATGTCCCCAAAGGTAAAGATGTGCAATAAATTCAAGGATTTCCTTCCCTTAGATGTATTGCTCCCCATGAATCTAGCTTGGGATACTGGGAGAAGATAGGGAACAGAAAATCAGAGCAAAATCAAAGCTCAAAGGAAATAAACAGAGCTAATGCAAACGAGCAAATATGAACATGTCTTTCCCCTCTTGAAGACATGTGACTTCTCTCCTCTTGAACACCAAGCATCTGGGGTCCTTGATGATTACCCTTTCTTCCCCCTATAGATATGATTAAGCTTTGATGTGATCTCTCTCCCCCCCTTTTGACATTAATTTCCAAGAAGGGTTCTTCTGGATTTTTGTCATGATGGGTTTGGTCCTTGAGTCATAGAACAAAGCAGCAAGTTGAATGGGATGTTGGTCGAGGAAAAAATTCATTGAGTGGAGCTGGATCAAAAAGAATGCAGAAACAAGTTGCAAGATGTCTTTCCTGTAGTGAAATCGGTGACACCGAGTTGTATGGTTCGGTTGTACCGAGAGGATTCGGTTGGACCGAAAGCATCAGACCAGTGAGACCGAGTTCATCGCAGAGAAAACACTTGTCACCTCAGCTCACTAGACAAGTAAGATCTCACAAGGATTTGCAAGGAATTAACTGAAAGATTTGCAATGAATTTGATGCAAGGAATGCAGAATAGAAAATAAAAGAGAAGAAACTAAAAAGGAGTCTAGATGAAGTTGGAAACAAATATGCATGAGACAAATGCAAGAGCACAGAAAAGAACACAAGAGAACTTCATCTATAATTGGTCGGCGACAAAGTCACCTATGTTAGAGTATATTGACTTAGGAGTCAAGTGAGACCACTTGATCATAGGTCATACTCATCGTTTAAGCTCAAAATGGGGTTACCATTTTTCGTTTAAGCTTTTTGATGTATTCACATCTTGTCGAGTTGCTTTGACTCATGACTTGGAGTAAAGCTTCTATAAGATGGAATAACATACCTTGGGTGGTGGCGTTGATCATGATCATGTAGTTGAACTTGTGTGGGTTGCTCAAGGTTGATGTAGCTCATCAAGAGTTGGGAGCACCACTTGGAGTTTGAGTTCATCTACCTACATGGGTTAGTTTTTGCAAGGAAGAGTACTTGTGTATCCAAAATGACAATCATGAAACTCAACATAAAATTTGTCAAAGGATATGTTTGAATGGTTGCGTGCTTCCTTGTCTTCATCCACCATTGTGTAGAGGCTTGGTGATATAGAAATTGCTCAAGATGTGAGTGAGTTGAAATCTCATAGATTTAGATTCATCCAAGTACCTACACGGGTTAGATAACATGCAAGGTGCAAATATATCCAAGACATAAGATAGTCAACATAAGAGAACTATCAATGATTAGTCATAGGCTCATGCCTTGCATGTATCAAATGGAGTTCCTACTCCAAGTTTGAAGCATTAATGATGTTCAATTCACCTCTTAACCTGCAAAACACTTTCTCATCAAGTGGTTTCGTGAATATATCAGCTAACTGCTTTTCAGTGTGAACATGCTTAAGATTAATGTCCCCTTTGGCAACATGATCTCAAATGAAATGATGACGAACTTCAATGTGCTTAGTTCGAGAATGTTGCACGGGATTGTGAGAAATCTTAATAGCACTTTCATTGTCACAAAGTAATGGAACATGTTTCACAGATATCCCATAATCTTTAAGAGTTTGGGTCATCCAAAGTAATTGAACACAACATGATCCAGCGGCAATGTATTCCGCTTCGGCGGTGGATAAGGATACCGAGTTTTGTTTCTTGGAAGACCAAGACACAAGAGATCTACCAAGAAATTGACAAGTACCCGAAGTGGACTTTCTATCAACCTTGTCACCGGCATAGTCCGAGTCGGAGTAGCCAACAAGATAAAAGGAGGCCCTCTTTGGATACCAAATGCCAAAATTTGGTGTACGGATTAAGTATCTCACTATCCTTTTCACGGCCTTAAGATGACATTCTTTAGGAGCGGCTTGATATCATGCACACATGCACACACTTAGCATAATATCGGGATGTGAAGCACATAGATATAACAATGAACCAATCATAGAGTGATAAACCTTTTGATCAACCGGTTCACCATCTTTGGTTAAATCAAGATGTCCACTAGTAGGCATGGGTGTAGTCATACCTTTGCATTCTTGCATATTGAACTTCTTGAATAAGTCCTTGGTGTACTTCGTTTGAGAGACAAAGGTACCTTCCTTAGTTTGCTTGATTTGCAAACCAAGAAAGAATTTGAGTTCACTCATCATCGACATCTCAAACTTCTCCGACATTAGCTTTCCAAACTTTTCACTAAAATGAGGGTTAGTTGATCCAAATATAATATCATCGACATAAATTTGGCACACAAACAGTTCTCCATTAACCCTTTTAGTAAAAAGAGTAGAATCTATTTTTCCAATTTCAAAGCCTTTTTCAATAAGGAACTTGGTCAAGCATTTATACCATGCTCTAGGAGCTTGTTTAAGACCATAAAGAGCTTTGTGAAGTTTGTAAGCATGATTAGGTTTCTTAGGATTGAAAAATCCGGGAGGTTGCTTAACATAAACTTCCTCCTCTATTTCACCATTTAGAAAAGCACTTTTAATGTCCATTTGGTACAAGGTGATATCATGATGATTAGCATAGGCAAGTAAGATGCGAATGGACTCAAGTCTAGCAACGGGGGCATATGTCTCACCATAGTCCATACCTTTGACTTGAGTGTAGCCTTGGGCAACGAGACGTGCTTTGTTGCGAACTACTTGTCCATCTTCATCTTTGCTTGTTGCGAAACACCCATTTGGTACCGATGATGTTGTGGTTGTTGTCGGGCTTCTCAACTAATGTCCAAACTTGATTTCTCTCAAAGTTGTGTAGCTCTTCATGCATGGCATTTATCCAATCCAGATCTTCCAAAGCTTCTTCAACCTTCATAGGTTCAATGCTAGAGATGAATGAATAGTGTTCACAAAAGTTAGCTAAACGAGTTTTTGAGCGAGTGATTCTCCCGGTTTGGATATCATTGTAGATTTGCTCGACGGGATGGTCTTTCGCAATTCTTGCTCGAACTCGTGAAAGCTTTTGCTTGGATCTTGGTTGAACATCTTCTTCATCTTGTTCTTCTTCTTGGCCTTCTTCGTTGTTGACGTTGTCGTTCTCTTGTCGTGGTGAAGATGGAGGTTGTCGGCGTTCATCTTGGTGCACTTCCTCGTTTTCTTCATCTTGGTGTGTCCCACTTGTGGATGCTTCCGTATCAACTCTTGGTTCACCTTGTGGTGAGGTAGAAGCTTCCACTTGGATGGACGAGGTACTCTCCTTCACCCCCGTTGGACGAATCTTGCCAATAGACAAGTCTTGGATTGCTTCGGAAGGGTCTTTGTCTCCTACATCAATTGGCAATTGCTCTACTTGCGAGCCGTTAGATTCATCAAACTTCACATCTACCGTCTCTTCAACCTTTCAGGTGAAATTATTGTAGACACGATATGTGTGAGACTTTGAGCCATAACCAAGTAGGAAACCTTCATGAGACTTAGGAGCAAATTTAGAACGACGATGCTTATCAAGAATGTAGCACTTTGAGCCGAATACTCGAAAGTATCCAACTTGTGGTTTGTTACCGGTGAGGAGCTCGTATGCCGTCTTGCCAAGTAGCTTGTGAAGATACAAGCGATTTGTTGCATGACAAGCTGTCTCAACTGCTTCCGCCCAAAAGTGCTTTGGCGTCTTGTACTCATCAAGCATCGTTCTCGCCATTTCGATGAGTGTCCGGTTCTTCCTCTCAACAACTCCATTATGTTGAGGTGTGTACGTAGCCGAGAACTCATGTGAAATCCCTTCTTCGTCAATAAAGGTGTCCACATTTGCGTTCTTGAACTCCGTTCCGTTATCGCTACGAACCTTCTTGATTTTCACTTCAAATTGATTTTGGGCCTTCCTAGCGAAGTTTATGAAGATCTTTTGGACCTGCGATTTATCATCGAGAAAGAACACCCACGTAAATCTTGAAAAATCACCAACTATAACTAGACCAAAAGAATTTCCACCAAGACTTTTGTAAGCGTTAGGACCAAAAAGATCAATGTGAAGTAGCTCGAGTGGCCTCCTTGTGGTCATGATGTTCTTCACGGGATGCCTTCCTCCAACCTGGTTACCTGCTTGACAAGCGCTGCAAAGTCTATCATTATCAAATATGACATCGTTAACGCCAAGGATATGATTTCCTTTAATAAGCTTGTCAAGGTTTCGCATACCAACATGACCTAATCGTCTATGCCATAACCAACCTTTAGAGGATTTAGCAATTAAGCAAGTTCTAGGTTGAGCCTTTCTAGTGAAATCAACAATGTAAAGATCACCTCTACGTATACCGGTAAAGACTATTTTATGATTATATCTACTAAACACTTGGCAATCTACTTCAGTGAATAGGACATTGAAACCGAAATCAGCAAGTCTAGATACTGAAAGTAAATTGTAGCCAAGAGATTCAACGAGCATGACATTTTGTATGGAGCTATCATGTGATATGGCCACCTTACCGAGGCCAACCACCTTACCCTTTGAGTTGTCACCGAAAGTGACATACTTTCGAGGACCATCGTTTTCAGCAAGCTCACGAAACATGTCTTTATCTCCGGACATGTGATCGGTACATCCACTATCAAGAACCCATTCCTTTCCTCCTGCCGTATATCCTCGAAGATTTGCCATAAGACCAAAGTGTCTCATTGCATCATCAAGATCAAAATCACTATCATCATCCTCGTCAAAGTATCCATGTTCAACATCGTCATGTGGTGGATCAAATCCTAGAGAGGGTGATTCGTTAGAGTGAGTTTGACAATGATCTTCTTTATGAATTTTAATAGCTTCGGAAATAATATGACTAATAATTCCAACATCTCTTTTGGTACGCATAAGGTTTGTAAGCTCAAATAGACAATCACCAAACATAGGATCATTGGAGTTCGTCTTACTCAAGGCAATAGACTTATGGAGAATTTCATCTGGATTTTTCAAGGAATAATTTGGAAAGCGTTCCTCAAGAAATTTCCATATGGTATAGGCACACTTAAGAGTAGGCAAACATCCAATCAAGTTTCTAGGAAAGCCTCTAGTGATAAGATTAATAGTTATAAGATTGCAAATCATGTCAATTGACTCATCAAGGGTAGGATGCATGGGATCAACATGAGGTGCACAAGGGCTAGCAATATACTTGTTCAAATGATATTCATTGAAAATCACAAGCATCTCATTTTTCCACTCATGAAAATACTCTCCATCAAGTATAGGCACTCTATGTCTAAGACTCCCCAAAGTAGACTCATCCATCTTCCTCCAATGGTGTTTAAACCAAAGCAATGGAGACCAAAGCTCTGATACCAATTGAAAGGATCGAGAAGAGGTGTCTAGAGGGGGGTGATTAGACACTAAGTACCAAAAGTTGCAGTTTTTAATTTCTTTAAGTTTAAGTGGAGCTTTGGCACAAGTTTAACAAGCGCAATACATATCAAGCAAGCATGCAAAGAGTATATGAGCAGCGAAAAGTAAAGCATGCAACTTGCAAGAATGTAAAAGGATGGGATTGGAGTGTGCAAACGCAATTTGGAGACATGGAGATTTTTGAGACGTGGTTCTGATAGGTGGTGCTATCGTACATCCACGTTGATGGAGACTTCAACCCACGAAGGGTAACGGCTGCGCGAGTCCACGGAGGGCTCCACCCATGAAGGGTCCACGAAGAAGCAACCTTGTCTATCCCACCATGGCCGTCGCCCATGAAGGACTTGCCTCACTAGCGGTAGATCTTCACGAAGTAGGCGATCTCCTTGCCCTTACAAACTCCTTGGTTCAACTCCACAATCTTGTCGGAGGCTCCCAAGTGACACCTAGCCAATCTAGGAGACACCACTCTCCAAGAAGTAACAAATGGTGTGTTGATGATGAACTCCTTGCTCTTGTGCTTCAAATGATAGTCTCCCCAACACTCAACTCTCTCTCTCACAGGATATGGATTTGGTGGAAAGAAGATTTGAGTGGAAAGCAACTTGGGGAAGGCTAGAGATCAAGATTCATATGGTAGGAATGGAATATCTTGGCCTCAACACAAGTGCAGGTGGTTCTCTCTCAGAAAAAGTAAGTTGGAAGTGTAGGTTCGTTCTGATGGCTCTCTTTACGAATGAAGAGGAGGTGGAGGGGTATATATAGCCTCCACACAAAATCTAACCGTTACACACAACTTGCCAATCTCGGTGGGACCGAATTGATAAACTCGGTCGGACCGATTCAGCAAATCTAGTGACCGTTAGGATTTTCGGTGGGACCGACATGCAACTCGGTAGGACCGATATGGTTAGGGTTAGGGCATAATGTTATCTTGGTGAGACCGATTACACAAACTCGGTGAGACCGATTTTAGTAATAAGCTAACCAGAGAGTTGGTCGGGTAAACTCGGTGGGACCGATTCGCTCGTTTCGGTGAGACCGAAATGTTACGAAAGGGAAACAGAGAGTTTACATTGCAATCTCGGTAGGACCGATTACGCAAACTCGGTGAGACCGATTTTGGTAATAGATCCATACAGAGAGATTGCAATTCCATCTCGGTGAGATCGAGATCCCTATCGGTGAGACCGATTTGCCTAGGGTTTGTGCCAGTGGCTATGACATCTGAACTCGGTGGCGCCGGATAGAAAGAATTGGTGGGGCCGGGTTTGACTTTTGGTTTAGGTCATATGTGGATGTGAGAAAGTAGTTGAGGGCTTTGGAGCATATTACTAAGCACTTTGAGCAAGAGCCTCATTAAGCAACACCTCATCCCTCCTTGATAGTATTGACTTTTCCTATAGACTCAATGTGATCTTGGATCACTAAAATAGAAAATGTAGAGTCTTGAGCTTTGAGCTTGAGCCAATCCTTTTGTCCTTAGCATTTTGAAGGGGTTCCACATCCTCTAGTCCATGCCACTTCATTGTTGAACTTATCTGAAACATACTAGGTAAAAGTGTTAGTCCAACAAGAGATATGTTGACATTAATTACCAAAACCACCTAGGGAGCACTTGTGCTTTCAGAGGCGCTCGCTGCTGCTCGATGCAGGGAAGCAGAGGAAGGCGGCGCGCCACAGGGAGGTCCTCCGGCAAGGCAGGGAACGACTGGAAGACGCCAGAGAGCAGCAGATCCGGACGCGGGCAGCGTCGGGGCCCCAACTCCGGCCGGATCTAGGCGGAGATGACCGGATCCACCGCGGGGATGGCGAGGCCGGCGAGCTCCGATGAGTGGAGGGTGACCTGGGGCGGAGCAGCGGATCAGTGGGCGGCGACGACGGATGGCGGTGCAGGGGATCGACGAGGCCGACGGGATGCGCGAGGAAGCAGGGTCGCGGGCGCTGGTGGTCTCCGGCATGGGCGACGGCAACCGGCGGCGCTCGGGAGGAGCTTGGGTGCGCGGGACGAGCCCCTGGCTCAGGCGCTCGTGGGCGCCTGCGACTGCGGCGGCAGGCGGCTCGGGCCCGGGCGGGCCAGCGATGGGCTTCCAGGTCCGCGGCGAAGTTGGGGGAGGCGGGCGCGACGTGGCTTTGTCTGGTTGGCTGCGCACGGTGGCTGGCGACGGCGCTGTGAATCGGAGCGCGCCAAGTGGCGGGGATGCGGTGGCCGGCGCGGAAACGGAGGGTAGCGGCAGCGCTGATGATTGGGGCGGCGCGGAAAAGAAGGAGGGGGTTAGGAGGCTGCCAAAAATGGAAGGGGAGGGGTTTAAATAGGAAAGGAGGCTAGGATTAGGGTTAGGAGGGGTTTCTGGAGCATTTCGGATCCTCCGATCATGATCGTGAGGCTCTAGACAGATGGGGAACTAGGTGGGGTTTGTGGGCTGTGTAGGAGAGGTCTCAGGCTGAGAAGAGAGAAACGGAAATGCAGCCCGGCAAGGTTTCCGGAGACCGAAAGCGTCCGATGTTTAACCAGCTTATAGTGCCGCTATATGTTTAACGGTTGGGCTATCAAATGAGCTCCGAATGCGGCGAAACTTGACAGACGGTCTATCTACACTATAATAAGACCGCATGCCAACTTTCATACCATTCCGAGAATATTTTCCGGCCACTTATAAAATAATATTACGGACGTGTCGCGGGCGCGTGCAAGTGTGTTTGGGCTTAGAACGGACAACAGAAGGAACGGGGACTGGGACAGATGCAAGTTTCGAAAACATGCAGATGCAATGCGAATGATGACATGGCAAGATGCAACACGCAAGCGAATGACAAGGCAACAACAGTGAATAATTGGAGGACACCTGCCGTGACGGTCTCGGGGCGTTACACCCCCCCAGCTTGAGCGATACTTTCTCCTTCATGAGGCAAATATATATATATATATAATTCCGATCACAATGAACCAGATGCATAGGATAAAACTTCTGATGAAATTCCAATTTCAATCAGTTGGCGTTCCATGATCCAATATCATTCAATAGCCTATACCATGTCAATGCCTTTCCCTTCAAAGATAAAGGGAAGACTTTCTTATTGACAACATTCTCAGGCATACATGCAAACTTAAATAATACACAAACTTCATCCACATAGATTAGGTGCATATCGGGATGTAATGTTCCATCTCCTGCATAAGGATTAGCTAGCAGTTTCTCTATCATACCCGAAGGAATTTCATAATAAATATTTTCAGTAGGTGCAGTAGGTTTAGGAGCAACTAATTGTGATTGCGTTCGAGGTGAAGATACCCCGAACAAACCCCTAAAAGGATTATTTTTCATAGTAACAAGTGACGGTGAATTTAGCACACTATATAAATGTTTCCTTATCAAAGGCGCTTCACTCCCTAGCACGCCAGAAAAGAGTCTTGATGACCCACAAGTATAGGGGATCTATCGTAGTCCTTTCGATAAGTAAGAGTGTCGAACCCGACGAGAAGCAGAAGGAAATGGCAAGCGGTTTTCAGCAAGGTATTCTCTGCAAGCACCGAAATTATCAGTAACAGATAGTTTTATGATAAGATAAATCGTAACAGGTAACAAGTAAATTAAGTAACTAAGGTGCAGCAAGCTGGCCCAATCCTTTTTGTAGCAAAGGACAAGCCTGGACTAACTCTTATATAAAGGAAAGCGCTCCCGAGGACACATGGGAATTGGTGTCAAGCTAGTTTTCATCATGCTCATATGATTCGTGTTCGTCACTTTGATAATTTGATATGTGGGTGGGCCGGTGCTTGGGTGCTGCCCTTCCTTGGACAAGCCTCCCACTTATGATTAAACCCTCTCGCAAGCATCCGCAACTACGAAAGAAGAGTTAAGGAAAACCTAACCATAGCATGAAACATATGGATCCAAATCATCCCCATACGAAGCAACGCTGTAATGCCCCGGACACACCCGCCGGTGGTTGTTACTCCTGGCGGGATCTAGACTGGCCCCACAGATCAATACTAGTCTTTTCTGCGCACTTTGTCCTCACTCGTGCGCACCCGGGAGCAACTTCCCGGTCGGTCACCCATCCTGACACTACTCCAAGCTGAGCATGCTTAACTTTGGAGTTCTGTCCGAATGGGCTCCCAGAAAAGAAGGAATTCCTTATTGATATGAGTAGTCTATCATCCCTATTAAACCAGGCTATCACATACACCCCCACTCAGAGGAACCGACGTCCTCGTCGGGCCACAGGAACGTTCCCTCTTGGCACATACGTCTGTGCATCTAGTCCGGTACATGTGCCATGTCGGGTGCCACGACGGGTCACAAATGTCATGAACAACATGACCGCGCACCTGTCCGCAACCATCCGTGTAACCGCGAGGGCCGGCTCTGATACCAAATTGTAACGCCCCGGACACACCCGCCGGTGGTCGTTACTCCAGGCGGGATCTAGACTGGCCCCACAGATCAGTACTAGTCTTTTCTGCGCACTTTGTCCTCACTCGTGCGCACCCGGGAGCAACTTCCCGATCGGTCACCCATCCTGACACTACTTCAAGCTAAGCACACTTAACTTTGGAGTTCTGTCCGAATGGGCTCCCGAAAAAGAAGGAATTCCTTATTGATATGAGTAGTCTATCATCCCTATTAAGCCAGTCTATCACAAACGCATAAACTAGGGTTTAATCTTCTGTCACTCTAGCAACCCATCATCTACTTATTACTTCCCAATGCCTTCCCCTAGACCCAAATAATGGTGAAGTGTCATGTAGTCGACGTTCACATAACACCACTAGAGGAGAGACAACATACATGTCATCAAAATATCGAACGAATACCAAATTCACATGATTACTTATAACAATACTTCTCCCATGTCCTCAGGAACAAACGTAACTACTCACAAAGCATATTCATAATCAAGATCAGAGGAGTATTAATTATCATTAATGATCTGAAAATATAATCCTCCACTGGATAAACCAACTAGCATCAACTACAAAGAGGAATCAACACTACTAGCAACCCACAGGTACCAATCTAAGGTTTTGGGACCAAGGTCGAATACAAGAGATGAACTAGGGTTTGAGAGGAGATGGTGCTGGTGAAGATGTTGATGGAGATTGACCCCCTCTCGATGAGAAGATCGATGATGACGACGATGGCGACGATTTCCCCTTCCCGGAGGGATGTTTCCCCGGCAGAACAGCTCCGCCGGAGCCCTAGATTGGTTCTGCCTAGGTTCCGCCTCGAGACGGCGGCGCTTCGTCCCGAAAGCTTCTTGATTTTTTCCAGGGTGAAAGACACCATATAGCCAAAGATGGGCACCGGAGGTCTACCAGGGGGCCCACAAGGTCAGGGGGCGCGCCTAGGGGGTAGGGCGCACCCTCCACCCTTGTGGCTGGCTGGTGGCCCCCCTCTGGTACTTTCTTCGTCCAATATTTTTTATATATTCTAAAAACATGCTCCGCGAAGTTTCAGGACTTTTGGAGTTGTGCAGAATAGGTCTTTAATATTTGCTCCTTTTCCAGTCCAGAATTCCAGCTGCCGGCATTCTCCCTTTTCATATAAACCTTATAAAATAAGAGAGAATAGGCATAGTATTGTGATATAATGTGTAATAACGGCCCATAATGCAATAAATATTAATATAAAAGCATGATGCAAAATGTACGTGTCAGGCATCAATGTGCTCCAATGATCTCCTTTGTTCAAGAGATTTTGTGATGAGGACACTCCGGCGTGCAACTACACCGTCAACGAGCGCAATTACAACATGGGGTACTACCTTGCTTATGTTATCTATCCTCAGTGGGTGGCGTTTGTGAAGACTATATCCAACCCTCATGGTAGGAAAACAATATCTCATTGCGCAAGTGCAAGAAGGTGCTAGGAATGACGTCGGGAGGGCATTTGGAGTGGTCCAAGCTCATTGGAGTATTGTTCGTGGAGTTGTAATGATGTGGGAACAAGAAACGCTTTGGCAGACAACATTATAGAGGATGAGGGCAAAGACGCAGCCTCCACGCATGATTTTGAGAAGCCTAGAGTTCAGGTCCGCCTCCCGGAACAAGATGTGGAGCATATTGCCAACTTTCCTGAGATGCATCAACAACTTTAAGATCAACAGGTGTACTCTGGAAATCATTGAACTATTGTTTTTATGTTTGAATTATGCACTGTGAAGAAATTTTATGTTTGGACTATGTATTTCTATGTACGAATAATTTTAATATGTATGTGAATGCATGCATATGAGGTTTCAAAAATATGGATTATGATTACAGTGAGACATTTGAAGGGCCAGACTTGCGTTGTCCACGCACACATCCAGGCGGACGTATAGAGGCCTGGATTTGCCGGTCCGGTTGTAGATGCTCTTACCAGGCATTGCATTACTGTCCTTTGCTACCAGCAGTCTACCAAGACACATTTGTTTTTAAAGTTGTCATTTGGAAAACTTCGTGAAATTACTGTCACGGCGGTCTACCAGGCATTGCATCGCTGTCATTTGGAAAACTCCATGAAAACCATATTTTAAAGTTTCGAAAAAATCTGAAGAAAAATACAGAATGTTAAGAGGGTAATGTTTTTTTGCCATGTAAAATTTCAAGTTGAAACACATTATGAGATGTGAGCTATGAAAAAAACAAATTCAGCCCTGAATAGGGACATTACCGTTTGGCACTATTCAAAACTGTTTCTATCTTTTTCACATCTCACATCTCGTAATGTGTTTCAACTTGAAATTTGTGTGGCAATAAAACAGCATCCTCTTAACATTTCGTATTTTTTTGAGATTGTTTTGAAACTTCAAAACATCTTTTTATCGTGGTTTCCACCGGTTTCCACCGAATGTTGATTTCCTTATGATATTCTCCCTTTTGAAAAATTCTACTACCAAAGTACCACAGCGAAATATATATACACGCTGATGTCCGCAGTTGAGAGTATGAAAATATACACTAGCACATGCAACCGAGAGAAATGGTTGGAGGGTGTGCCGTGCTCAACAACGGGTGTTGTAAATATATAACATAAAAAAACATAAATAGGGAAATATGGTAGAAATGACACATCAGCGTATAACTATGTGGTGCATCATAGCAACTTATTTTCAAATTCCATGTGACATGCATTAACTCGTTCACCCCATTGCCCCACGCCACACACACACACACACACACACACATCCATATCCAGGAAAAAAATCCATATCCAGGAAAAAAATCCATATCCAGGAATCCTCCTACCAACGACGACCCAGCACACACGGCCGAGGCCTATATGTATGGCACCCCTCCCTTCACCGCATGATGTGTTCCCCATCAGCTATCTTCCCCACTCCCACTTTGCAGTCCACACATACGCATGCATTTCTCATACAATATATCATGCATCTCAGCTAAGCTAGTGACAGCACATGCATCACCAATCGCCATATCTTTCAAAGGGAAATGGAGCATGAATGAAGTCTCCGTGTACTAGCTACTAGCTACTGCTAGCTCGGTTCCTCGAGAATGTGATAGCAATGGCAACATTGCAAAGGTGATGAAGCTAGCTTAACTGCTGGGATATGATATGATGTGCCTGGCTCCCTGTATGCCACTCATCCAGAGCAACATCTTTTGCAATAAGGTTGCCTGCGATGGATGGCGTGCACGGATCCAAGCATATCGAACCCTCTCCCTCTCGTCTCCTAGTTAGTTTCATTGTTGTTTATCTTCTCTTTTAAGCTATCAGTTTTCTCTCCATGGCGCTTGATGATGTTCATAGTTAATACTATATAGTATCCCCCCAGTGATCTGCTCTCGATATACATAGTATCAGCATGGAAAAGAAATCAATCAAATTTTAACTGGTTTTCTTCAATGTGTCAGCTATACATGTTATTTTATATTAATGTATATGTCAATACGGTTAATTATTATTTGTTCAACAATCATACGCGTGCATGCTAGTAATGAAAATGATGATTTCGTATATATGTTTGGACAATGCAAATCGTGGAGTATATATGAGCAAGCAAGTAAATTAGTGTTTCCCTAGCTTCCTCAAGTCTTCTGGATGACATCTTAACTTAGCATCAAGTTATATTTTCAGGGTTAAATTTGCCCCAGTTATGATTAACTCTCACTTTGATAGCCGGCAAAAGTCGGAGAATCTGCAGACAATTTCAGGTCTTCGGGAAGCAGTGCCCATTTCAGGTCTTCCAGAAGCAGTGCCTTCCAGAAGTTGAGCCCAACCTAGTTTGAAGAGCTACAAGATGACCAGATGTTCCATATATGTATATAGATTTTCCGTTTCGAAAGAAATATATGTATAGATTTCAAGTCGTTCACACTTCTACCCACGTAATTTCTCATTTTATTTTCATTGTACAAGACAGTTTCTGCCCTAGTTGCAGAAAGACACAAAACAGCCTTCTGCACATTCCAAAGGGAAAAAATGAGACTGAGAATTTGATCATTAACTTGATTGTAATCAGGCATGAATCACATTAGTATTTTCATCGGTAGTACTACTTCTGTCCTTTACTTCCAAACACTAATTGATCTTTATGGTGCTTTCTCTCTCAAATTGAGAACTTTATCAATAGAGTAGCAGCATAGGCCATACTTTCTTCCTTTTTATGGTGGCGCAGGTTCCAAGACATGATACATTTGACCACTTTTTCTGTAGCTCATGTTAGTACCAAAAAAAGAGGAAAATAAAGTACTTTTGATGACAACCTACTTATTCATTGTTTATGTTTAGTATGACCAGTGCAAATAGTTACCTTAGGGCATCTCCAGCCGCGCCCCCAACAGGCCCCTCCGGCCACTTTTTCGGCATCGGCGCCGAAAAAACGGCCCAGTCGCGCCCCCAGGACGCTGAAAATCGCCGGTTCGAACCTTTTTTCTACCTGACGGTCACAGGCCGAACCCGGCGTGCTGGGGAGCAGTTGGGGGCTCCGGCGCCAGGGAAAAGCACGCCTGGCCCACACCGATAGGGGAAAAGTTAAGGTTTTCTTCCCCCGACTCGCCTCGCACCCCCCGCGCCCTCGGCCACCACTAGCTATATCCCGGCGACGGCCGCCGCCCTACTCCGGTAGATAGCCATTCCCCGCCGGAAAATAGCAGCGCTTCGCCACGGCAGCCCCTCTCACAGCAGCTGGGCGTTTCCGGCTGCCGTTTCCGGCCGCGGAGGCGCGGTTTAACGGCGGGTACACGCCCACCGAGCGCAAGGTGTTCGGCGTTTTGCCTGTCTCGACGATGGACTCGGATGAGGAGGAAGAGCTCGCCGCGCTGCTGGAGGAGGAAGCCGCGGCCGACGTCCAGGAAGAAGAGCATCTCATGATGCTCGTCGCCCTCGCCCAGCTGCTGGCGAGCAATGAAAAGCCGCGGCGAGGTGGCTCGGCGCCGGGGCGGGTGAAAGCAAAGAACCGGCATCGTCTCCAAGGCTACTGCATGCTCTACTCCGACTACTTCGCCGATGCTCCACTTCATGGCGAGAGAACATTTCGGCGCCGTTATCGAATGAGCCGAAATCTCTTCCTCGGGATTGTGAATTCCATCCGGGAGTTCGACAACTACTTCAAGTGCAAGATGGATTGCACTGGCGCTCTTGGATTCACCTCCATCCAGAAGTGCACGACAGCGATGAGGATGCTTGCATATGGAGCTCCCAGTGATTCACTCGACGACTATGGGCGCATGGCCGAGTCCACCAGTATAGAGTGTTTCTACAAGTTCTGTCGGGCAGTGGTGGCAGTGTTTGGGCCACAATACTTGAGAACACCCAATGCGGAAGACACTGCTCGGATCCTAGCCCAGAATGCAGCAAGAGGATTTCCTGGGATGCTTGGAAGCATCGACTGCATGCATTGGAAATGGAAGAACTGCCCATTTGGTTGGCAGGGGATGTACAAAGGCGTCAAAGGCGGTTGCAGTGTGGTGCTTGAGGCGGTAGCCACACAGGACCTCTGGATTTGGCACTCCTTCTTTGGTATGCCAGGAACTCACAATGACATCAACGTGCTGCAGTGCTCTCCTGTTTTTGCCAAGCTCGTTGAGGGCCATTCTCCTCCGGTGAACTTCGAGATCAATGGGCACCAATACAACAAGGGGTACTATCTAGCTGACGGCATCTATCCAAGATGGTCGACATTTGTGAAGACGATCTCAAACCCTGTGGCAGGAGGCAAGAACGCCTGGTTTGCGAAGCTTCAGGAGGCTTGCAGGAAGGATGTCGAGCGGGCATTTGGTGTGCTCCAATCTCGATTTGCTGTTGTTCGGTACCCCGCTCAGACCTGGTCCAAAGATCAAATGTGGGAGATTATGACTTGTTGTGTCATCTTGCACAACATGATCATCGAGAGCGAGCAAGAAGACCTAGTGTTTGACACTGAACCATACTATAGGCAGGGTCCTCTAGCCGAAGTTGATCACCAGCTACCGGCAACTTGGACTGCCTATCTCAGTATGCGTCAGGAGATCCGAGACCCACAGGTGCATCATCAACTGCAGAAAGATCTGATTGAGCACCTATGGAGGCTCAAGGGGGACGCCGTGTGATGAAATACGAGTTTTTATTTGTTGAACTATATAATTTGTATTGAACTATTTGTTGTTGTACTATTTTGTTAAAGTATTTGATTTTTCTGTGATGAAATATGTGATAAGAAATAATTGTGTTAATAATTAAACGCCGAGACACGGCGAAACCACGCCGAATATGGGCCTATTCTCGCCCATATGGGTCCTTTATTCGCTGAAATTGGGCTACAAAGTGGACCAATTTCGACGCATGGGAGCGAGCTGGGGGCGACGACTGGGCGCAAAACCGCCCCCAGTGCCGAGTGTATCGCCGCCTCGCCCCAGGGGGCGATTTTTATGCGTCCTGGGGGGCCAACGGCTGGAGATGCCCTTAGAATGGAGGGGGTACTTGTGGATCTTCTTATGTGTAGTACTAGTATACTGTATCCCTGCACAAAAAAAAATACTAGTATACTGTAAAAAAGATCTAAAAACTAGCGGTTGCTATATCAAGTTTGATAATTATTTCAGTACATCTTTGGAAAAAAATCTTTCTTCACATGCATTTCCATTAAAGAAACCGCCATAAACCACTATCGGAATAAAAAACTAACAAGTTTCATTATTTCGGACGTGTTGAGTAATCGCCGTAGACACGTGAAATCCATTTCTCCCTCCATGACTCCAATGATTGATCGACTTGAACGAACAATGAACAGTTTCCCCATATAGTACTCGCCTGAAATAGTCATCGGCAGGTGATGCAGGTCATGGTCGGCTAGCTGACTTGACTGTTGCTACTGCATACTCTGGACCTTTACCTCAGCATATGTTCCAGACAAACCATAATACCACATAGTCCTTAAAAAAAAAATTTGTCCCAAGTTTGTCTCTTAAATGGATGTATCTAACACTAACTTGGTGCTAGATACATCCATTTGAGAGACAAGTTTTTTCGGACGGAGGGAGTACACAATAGACAGTATTGTAATGGATGTCAATGCGCGCGCGCGCGCGCGCACACACACACACACACACACACACACACACACACATATATATATATATATATATATATATATATATATATATATATACCAGAATTATTGCGTTCTCGTTTACACTTTTAGGTGAACTGGTTGGTGCACAAACATGCGACATTAACAGTGTCACAAGGATCCGCTTAATTAGCTGGCGGCATCGACCACCTCGGCCTAGAGGCAAGTTTAATTTTTGTGGGCGGGCATGTTGCATTGAACGAAATAGTGTGATCGGGACGTTGCCCCACATTAGGGCTAGCTGGCGGCATCGACAACCTCGGCCGACAGGTTAGTTTATTTAATATTTATTTTTGGATGAATTGGTTGAAGCATGCAACGGAACAATGCCGACGGAGACAGACATACCGCGCCCCTTCAGCTTAGCTGGCGGCGTCGACCGTCTCGGCATGCTGGTCAGGATGAGGTGAAGGGCTCAAGGCTGCTGGCGAGTGCGCCAGTGTGGTGATATTTTTTTAAGCCGGCAATGTATGCCAGCACTGGCATGATGCCAGCATGATCTATGGCCGCTGGCATGATCTGTGGTCGCAAGCCTTTTTTTAAAAATTGTGCATGGACATGAAATGGGTCGGCGCGTTGGGCGCATTACCGACCCAAATGCAAACTGGACGGACGCCGGACGAGCGGCTGACCCAAACGGACAAAATGCGGACAAATGCGCCGTCCGTTTGGGTTGGCCCGTTGGAGCTGCTCTTAACAGTGTCACAAGGATCCGCTTAATTAGCTAGCGGCATCGACCACCTCAGCCTAGAGGCAAGTTTAATTTTTATGGGCGGACATGTTGCATTGAGCGAAATAGCGTGACCGGGACGTCGCGACACATTAGGGCTAGCTGATGGCATCGACAACCTGGGCCGGCAGGTTAGTTTATTTAATATTTATTTTTGGCTGAATTAGTTGGAGCACGCAACGGAACAATGCCGACGGAGGCAGGCATATCGCGCCACCTTCGGTTTAGCTGGCGGCGTCGACCGTCTCGGCATGCTGGTCAGGATGAGGTGAAGGGCTCAAGGCTGCCATTGCTGCCGAGAGGCAGGGCACAGCCATGTTAGCACCCTCAGTGGATGCAGTGGGAGGAATCCACCTGACTCCAGTATGTGGACAAGGTAGAAAATGCCATAGATGGCAAGCACTATGCAGATCGATGCAGGTGCATGGTAGCTCAGTCAGTGAACTGCATGCATTTGCCATTGCTTGTCTCTGCAAAGGCTCAGATCTTGCAGGAGATGTCTAGCCATGCAGCACGAGAAACCACATGTGCTCCGCAAATGAGCCACGCAGTAACATCTAAACAGTAGTGCCAAAAGGTACAAGGACGCCAGTGTTAGTAGTATATGCATGGTAAGCAGCGGTGAAACACTGCAAAAGGAAAAATCGTACTAGTAGTAGGGTTTTACTTACCCTCTTTTACAGGTTAAATTATTACTTGGGGTGACAAAGGAAAAATATATGAGCAGCTAAAAAGATACTGTCTACTTGGATTTGAAGAAAGTGCGATTCATGGACTTGTTAATAATATTTTGGACCAGTGATGGATATTCGGCCAGTTCCTTAGCTCTACATGATTGTTGCATTGATTTGCTCACTACAATGCTAGTGCTCTTCCCATCTCTGGTGGGAAACAACAACTACTTACTAGTAAGAACTTACATCAACGGTGAGTGAAGAATAAAGATGTAGCTATGCAACGTTTTGCTTCATCTCATTTGTGATTTCCTGGAAGACCCGCAAGCGGTTCTGTGGCCTCCACGGTCTTGTGCTCGCCGCGTTCTTCGGCCACCGGTTAGTGGCCTCGGTGTGATTGGCACCCTGAGAGTGTCCATTGTCACCGAATGGTGCATGACTGTGGAAAAGTGAACGCTGAGCTGCACTGCTTCTCGATGGTGTTTGCTTGGTGCCTTGAGCTTTCTCATTGAGATGCATCGTGTTGAGCATTTGGCAGACTCGATTGCTGTGATCTTGAACCTTCTGCTGCTTCCACGCTGGAGCTGTCCTAGCAAAATTCCGGTTCACGTTCTCATCTGTCGACGTTCTGGAGTCGTTACATCTCCATGAACCTGCAGATGAACTTTGTCGCGGAACACCCGCGACCGGGGTTTTGAGGCTGCTGCTTCCTTGAGAAGATGATGATGTTTTGTCCCTCTGCTCACTTGCATCCTTGCTGCTCTCACCTTGCGCGCTAGTGTTCTTGCCATTGCCCAGCTGCTGTTCCTCCTCCACCATGTCAGCCCACGCTTTTCTACCACCATCAACCAAACCCTTCCCCTCTTGCACAGGGTTCTCACTAGCATCCATGGCACCATTAGGTTTTGGTAGGCATTCAGCTGAGCTAGGAGTTTGAACTTGATCCTGTGTGCTGATATTTGGTCTGTCCTTTCTTACCAGCCGCTTTCGTAGTTTCTCAAGTTGAGACTGTGGTGTGGCAGCATCATTGAACAGTCTTGAAAGATATTCGTACTCCTGCAGACTTTGTCCATTCTTCTCTCCATCACTAGCAGCCATAATTTGTGGTCCTTTATGCTTCAACTGAGTTACCGGAGATGGAAGCACTTGTGAGTTGCAATCCTCATGCTTCTCTGTATCCACCGAAACTGAAGCCTGCAGTTCTTCATAATTCAGTTGAGTTGAAGAGCTAGAGAATATTTGTGGATGTAGATATTCAAGACTCTCCGCATCAGCAGCAAGTAAAATCTGTGAATCTTTAGACTTCATCTGAGTTACGGGAGAAGGGAGTGTTTGTGACTCAAGTTCCCTAAGCATTTCAGTAGCCCGTGCAAAAGATCTCAAATGGTTTTCATCTTTGCAGTTGTAAGGTATAGGTTGGAGAAGGTATTTAGCTTCAGCTACCTTTCCCATCTTCATCAAGCAGATGGCTAAATTACACTCTTTGTTATAATCAGCTTCCATAGCAAGAGCTTGCCTGCAAGTGTCAAACGCCAAGTCAGTAGCAGCTGGATTTAGTTGAACGAGCTTTACTGGAAATGATGCATGAGGTTATGACAGAAAAAACAGGGTCCACTTCTACTAATATCAGCATTTATCAGTGCTGAGAACAGTCATTTCTGCATCCTTGATGCGGACTGACAAACTACTCCCTCTGTCAAATATAAAAGGTCCCCTCAAATTTCAAGCCTAAATTTGACTAACAAAATATGAGTTGTATACCGTAAGAGTTACACCATTGGAAACCTCTTTCAAATACGAACCCAATGATATAATTTTTGTGGCATATAATTCATAACTTTTTTAGTAAAATTCATGGCCAAATTTAGGTTCAAAATTCGAGGGTGTGCATATATTTGAACGAAGGGAGTACAATGGTGCAATAATATTATTCTTACAAATAGCACCAAAAAAAGGATTGAGAATTTCAAGAGAATACGATCATGTCTAACGAAATCCACATCAGCTTAATAAGTCCATCACCAACATAGATATACCTGTAGAGCATTTCAGCCTCCTCATAGTTTTCAGACTGCATATAGGCCCAGGCGAGGTTACCCAACAACCTTCATGACAAAGCAGAGCCTTAGAATGGCATTTGCGGGACAAATGAAGATGTACGGAAGACTTTTATTACCTTGCCTTTTCATCCCTCAGAGAGAGATAGACTACTCTTCCATGAGATTTAGACAGCTTCGCTTTCCACCGGCCAGAAGCTAGATCCTCATCAACCATTCTCAGCTTCACTGTCAGCATTTCAATCTGTTCTTTTGTCCTACCGCATTTCTGGTTCAACACAGACAAGATTTTTATCAATACTAGGCTAACTATTCATACACAAATGCGGTATGGGTTTATTATTAGCTGATGACTTTTTCGTATGGGTTTGCAATATATTAATCTGTTCAGGATCTACTAGTATAATCAAACGTCAAAAGTGGGCTTCAGAAGAAACGTTTAGCTTATATACGTAAATTTACAGGACAGAGATACCTTGTATAGATCAAGAAGAATATTGTCAAGAGACTCCTGAGCTTCATTTGGACAACGGTGACGGAAGGATCTTATCGCTTCGATGGCTTCTTCAGCCCGATTTGCTTGTTTTAGTACAGTAGCCATATCCTTCAGTGCACTCTCAATTCGTTCACCACTGTTAATAGCTGCCCAGAACAATGGAACTGCCTTGTTTGGATCCTTTTCAATTAACTGGAATAACAGAAGCAAAGTGAGGAAACAAAGAGAAACACAAGCTTATCTTACAAAAGCTTTAAGATCAAGATTGTAAATGCATCTTGATTGATTCAAAAGTCTGCAAGTGCCACAGATAAAATAAAAAATACACTGTGGAAAAGCAGGTAATGCACAGAAGCATTTCAGAGCATCAGGCAGAATGAGCACCTGTTACAGCTACTAGTGAGACACAAACATAGTGCAGTACACCATCACATCTTGCCAAACCGTTTCGATATAATATTTTAATACAACAAACTTCCGGTAACAGAACACCTACTCACCTAGACATATGTAGAAGGGCAAAACTTTCGTGCCACTTTAGGCTAATGTCATTTTTTTTCCAAAATTATTATTTATGCCAGGGAGTCTACTTTCATATTTCTCTTTGTTATGCAGTTAACAGATATCCTGATACAACTGAAGATGGTGCGAAACAGCCATATAATGGTTTTTCATTGGAAAAATACTAAGCTTCAAAGCTAGTGCATCCTTCTCTCCATTATACTACTCGAGGATTTGGTGAATTTAGCATCTCACGAGATTCAGCAAGCTGCAGTTATTACAGAATAGCATTACGATGCAACTAAAAGAACAATGATAGGTTCATTGAAGACAAAATTGAATGAATTGACTCAGGCCCATGATGCATATTTATTGACATTTGGCCCCAGGAAAATGGATGCCAATGAGTTTTCACAAAAGAGCGCTGTAGTGTTAACAATTGAGGCAGCCTGGTGGCGCTTGAGCTTTGCATGATGCAACTGTGCAAGTCAAGGAAGCTAGCACTAACTGTTATCACTAGTACACTGGGCACTGGGGGGGGGGGGGGGGGGGGGGGGGGGGACACGTTAGGAGAAAATCAAGTTCCCTCCTAAATTTCAGTTCCGCAGTTATCCTCAAGAATTGCATCCATTTAGCCAGCCCGATTGGTAATGGCCAGAACCAGATAGATATAGCGCTCAATTTTGGACCCTGAAGGGGAAGAAATTGCACCTGATGGTGGTGCTCGATCGTATTACCTGCGCTTGCTTCGCCCGCAAGTACGGGGAGTCGACCGCCGGCGGCGCCCTCGGTGGCCGGGAACACCCTCCCCCGCTCACCGGCGGGGTGACGCGGTAGGAGCAGCAGCCGGCCCTCAAGGGCGGAGTGACGTGGTTCCCGGAACCGGCGGGGGTGCAGGGGCTCCACCTCTGCGGTACCGCCTCCGCCGCGCCCCTCGGGGACGTCCACGGCGGCAGCCGCCTACCCCCGCTCGGCATGTCGGAATTCCGTCGAACACCTGTGGTGCGTTCGCCGGAAAGCCAGACACCCCCGATAGAAAAACTCTCCCCGATTCCGGGAAAGGGAACAACCCGGCGTCGATCACAGCAGAGAAGCCCTCGCCTCCGAGACGGATCAGTTCGCCGGCGATCGCATCCGCAAGAAGAATTCCTCGGAGCCAGCGAGAGGAGGGAAGCGGAACGAACGGCCTGTTATATACGCCAACCGGAGAACGGAAGAAATTTTTTGAAACGGATGGAGGGAGGGAGGGTGCCGACGTGGATGGCGTCGCGGGCCCACATTTGGCCGACGTGGACGTCGCGTCACGGGGTTCCCGTTGGCTCGCGTACTAGTGCTGGCAGTAACTGCAGCTCATGCGCCTCTAGTGCGTGCATGTAATGCGTATCGATTGATCGGTTGGTTTCGAGCTTTGCATTCATGCACACGCGACGCATGTGCTGCTCATGGCCATAGGTTTTACCTTGATCCGATTCTCGTTTAAAAGAAAGTTTACAAACAACCTTGCTTCACCGTTTCATACCAAAAATATGCAAAACTTTCAAGAAAAATACATAACTTCATTTTTCCTCAATGCATCATTTGGCAAACCTTGGAGTTCTGATGTTTGAAATGTAGTTTTTTTTCTACTCGGCGAGTGCAGGATGCAACTTTTGCGAAAGTCAAGTGGGCACCCTTTGCAAAGATTATCCCAAAACTCCTCCAGAAAAGTTTTTGTGGGTTTTCTCCCATATGTGGGTTTGCTAAGTACACTCTTTTGTTTTCTTTTCTTTTTTTAGCAAATTTATAAGATCACATATCATTTCATCGACCGGTAGAGAGCGACAAAGCCACGTACACACTCTGGTGTGGTAGCGAGCGCTTGAGGCGAACAAGAAAAGGGTTGCTCGGCCAACTGAAAGGACATGCGGTGTCCCCATGTGTGGTTTTGGTAATTGATGACATTCTCTATGGGCTAATGGTTGCATTGAGTTATATTTGAAGGATTTCTCCATAGGCTTTTCTTGAAGTCCATGTGTTAGTTTTAAGGAGTTTATGAGTTGACCAAGGTGCTATTAAGGAATTATCCAAAGATTGGCCATGTGAGTGTTGAGCTTATTGCAAGCACGTCTTGAAGAAGAAGAGTGTGTCATTCATGTCTATCTTCAAGATATCATCCAAATGAAAAGAGTTGGAAAGATTCAAGGTTGATCAAGACTAAGTCAAGAGTGAATTATCCAAAGACATCATCCAAGGAGTTTATGAGTCGACCAAGGTGCTATTAAGGAATTATCCAAAGATTGGTCATGTGAGTGTTGAGCTTATTACAAGCATGTCTTGAAGAACAAGAGTGTATGATCATTCATGTCTACCTTCAAGACATCATCCAAATGAAAAGAGTTGGAAAGATTCAAGGTTGATCAAGACTAAGTCAAGAGTGAATCGAGTTCATCAACACACAAAGCGTACAAGATGTATCGAGGGATCAAGTGATCCCATGGTATGGTAAGCATTGTACATTACGCTTTGTGTACTAACCCATGGTATTCGTGAGAGTTCTTTGTGGGGTTAGGTTGCGGTGTGCAAGTTCAAGTGGAGCATCACAAAGAGATCACCCTTGAAGCTTGCCTACCATTATAGTGTCAATGGACTTGTGAAGATGTGCCAAAGAGCGGCTCACCCATAGTAGAGTATGCGGGAGCAAACATCTAGTCTTCATCGAGCCAACGCAATCAAGAAAGGTTGTCCAACTTGAGGGAGTTAAGATCGTCATCATCTAGCTCAAGTGGACTATGTGCAAGGCAAAGGTTTGCCCTTGATAGGTTCTCTATTTTACGGGTCTCATGGTGGTAGCTTGAAGACCGGGTTATAGGATCGATTGCCATACTATCAAGGGGGCTCTCAAGTGAGTAGCTTGATCGTATCGTTCGTAGAGAGCTCAAACCATTGCATTCTTGCATCATCTTTCTTGATTCTTGTTTGGTTTTCTCCTTGTGAGATTTGGAGCTTATGGTCATCTTCTTTACAAGCTCGAGTTCATCGAAAACGGAGTTCACATGCTTCTTCTATTGTGTTTTCGGTGTTGGAGGTTTTACCGGTCTTTTTTGAGGAAGGGTTCTCACCATTTTCTTATGGGCCTTTTCTTATTTTCTTCTTATTGTTATTTGCATTAAGTTTGTGCCAGCCCTTGTCGCTAGCTTTCCAACAAACTTGGTTTCGTTCAATTCAGATTCCGTTTGTAGAAGTTGTGTCAGTTTTGGTGTCCTTAAAAAGGCTGCAGCGGTACTATCGCTCATGGGAGCGGTACTACCACTTGGAGGGGATGTAATTTTTACTACCGCGGCTACTTCAGTGGCTACTTTCGCTCCGGACCAAAAACTCGTCATAAGTCCAGCGGTGGTAGGCACGGATGTATTTTTTTTAGTACCGCTCGCAAGCAGTAGTACCGCTACCCTTTGAGGTAGTACTGCTACCCCTAGCGGTAGTACCGTGAGGTCGAGCAGTAGTACCGCTCTGTGCGGGCTGTGAGCATAACAGTTGGATTTTTCCCCTCCTATAAAAGGGGGTCTTCTTCCCTAATGAACCTTATCCTTTGATCTCGTGTTCTTCCCCATTGTTGACCTTCTTCGAGCTTGATATCTCTCAATCCCTCCATGGATTCTTGCTAGTTTCTGGGGGAAAAGAGAGAGGAGATCTAGATCCACATTTCCACCAATTAGTTTCTCCTCTATGTGAGGGGAACCCCTTGGATCTAGATCTTGGAGTTCTTGGTGTTCTCCTTCTTGTTCTTCCTCTCATTTCCCTCCCTAGCATTAGTTGCTTTGGTGGGATTTGGGAGAGAAGGACTTGGGTACTCTGTGTGCCCTTGCCATTGCATTTGGTGCATAGATTTGAGTTCTCCACGGTGATACGTGTAAGTTACAAGTTGAGAAGCTTATTGCTCTTGGGTGCTTAGTACCCTTGAGCTTGTTACTCTTGGGTGCTTGGGTGCCCTAGACGGTTGGTGGTGTTCGGAGCTCAATCATTGTGGTGTAAAGCTCCTGGCAAGCATAGGGGTCTCCAATTAGGTTGTGGAGATCACCCCGAGCAATTTGACGGGTACCGGTGACTGCCCCCAAGGGTTGCCAAAGTGTACGGGTTTGGTGACCGCCCCCAAGGGTTGCCATTTGTACGGGTTCGGTGAC